>NW_026111942.1:865999-963499 GCF_024679095.1 Eriocheir sinensis
GACAAGACTTTCCTAGGAGTTCAGGGCATTTCCAGGGGTAGTTTCATGACCCTGGTGGTAGTATGAACCTCCATCTGTACTGTGAACCTAAGAAAACATATATTTGACAAGGCTTTCATAGGAGATTTGGGCACTTCCAGGGTAGTTTATGACCCCAGTGGTAGTTTGACCCTTTCTCTGTACCAAGAACCTAAGAACACGCATATTTGACTAGGCTTTCATAGGAGTTTAGGGCATTTCCAGGGTTAGTTTTATGACCCCAGTGGTAGTTTGACCCTTTCTCTGTACCAGGAACCCCAAAACACAGACATGAGAACCCAGTTAACCTCATTTTTGACCTCTGGAACTTGTCAACATGGGAGGCGGAAACTTCTCATCCCACCAACCAGACACTGTGATGATCCCATTGATGTTTCAGGAACCCTCGTGTGTCCCACCGTGACCTGCCGGGGATCAACCCGGAGCTGTGGACGGAGCGCGTGTCAGGTGGGGTCGGCAAGACTCATATTGACATCAGGGCAGCTGGCATATCACCCTGTGTCATGCACCTGTACCAAGGAAGGGGTGAGTGATGTGTGTGTGTTTTCCTTGCTAGAGGGGTGAGGAAGGGTGACAAGAGTGAAGGGTGAGAGGTATGTGTTTGTCCTTGCTATAGGGGGGTGAGGAAGGGTGACAAGAGTGAAGGGGTGAGTGATGTGGGGGGTGAGGAAGGGTGACAGAGTGAAGGGGTGGGTGATGTTTGGGGGTGAGGAAGGGTGACAAGAGTGAAGGGGTGAGAGATATGTGTTTGTCCTTGCTATAGTTAGCCTGTTCTCACGCCAAGCATCTGCTAGTGAAGTCTTTCTCCTCGGGTGCACCTTCTGAAAGCCCCGGTCCATGTTCAGATGTTTCCGTACCGTGCCACTATTCATAGTCAAAGTTACCCTGTTCTCACGCCAAGCATCTTTCTTTCTCTTTAAACATGAAATTATTGTACCGTGTGGGGACCCAGCAGCCTCCTGGTACTGAAGGGAAGTGTGTAGTGTTCTGTATAGGTTACGTATATGCAGTTACGGGTATGTGGTACCTAACATTGGGACCTGTTTGGGTGAGCTACGAGTGCGGATCTTTGCTCTCTATCTCCAGAGTCTGTGTAGTCAACTGTAAGTCAGATTATACTGCTTACTGTACCAGGAATTACCTTCTGAATAAAGCCTCTATTCTTGAACTTAATGATGCCACAGTTTGCTTGTTTGAAAAGCTGTTATGACTGTTTCCCAAGGCCACAGAAGGCTAACCGGGTTTTCATGGGTGGTTTAACCGTTCATTGTGCAGAGGAGTGCAAAACTATCACCAGATCAAAGCAACTAGATATATCACCTTACGGCTCAATAACATCTTGAAAACGAAAAAAAAAAGCTGTAACTTGCTTTAAAAGTAGCCTGAAAAATGTACCTAAGTCAATTATATCTAAAAAAGTGTCCGGAGATTAGCTAAATGGGTTTGGGGCAAGATAAAGTCATAGGTGTGGCCCTTAAGTTTATTTATAAGACTTCATAGTACAGATACAGTTCACATCTTCCGTGACTGGCTTACAGCAGAGTCCACAGAGAAAAGTACAAGTCATCAGAGTTGACTAACGACTTCTTTCCCTCAGCAGAATTGAATGGCTGAACGGACATCTCTGGCGTCTTGGTCTGCCTGCGGCACACTGCACACTCTGGAAGAAAGAACACCAAGATGTCAAGTTCCTGCAGAATCAGCCTCTTAGTGAAGAAAATGTGCCTTATTTATTTAATAAATAATTGACAAAAAAATAATTTTGTATTTATTTTAGAAAAAACTATATGGCTCACTTTTTGCAATACTATACAATAAGTATATCACGCAATAAGTTAGCCATATATATATATATATATATATATATATATATATATATATATATATATATATATATATATATATATATATATATATATATATATATATATATATATATATATATATATATATATATATATATATATATATATATATATATATATATATATATATATATATATAAATCATATTTAGGCATATTTATTGCTAACTTATTGCATGATATACTTATTGCATAGTAATGCAATATATATACAATTCCTTACACAGTGAGTGAGTGGAACATGATATATATTCACAGCGTGGTCTTAAACATAGCTATAGACAGTAGCAGGCACCAGTATGACGTTCCTGGGAGTGTATATGAACCCAATTCCTTACACAGTGAGTGAGTGAGTGAGCCATGACCAGGAACATGATATATATTCACAGGGTGGTCATAAACATAGCTATAGACAGTAGCAGGCACCAGTATGACCTTCCTGGGAGTGTATATGAAGCCAATTCCTTACAGAGTGAGTGAGTGAGTGAGCCATGACCAGGAACATGATATATATTCACAGCGTGGTCTTAAACATAGCTATAGACAGTAGCAGGCAAAAACAAACATCCCAATGTACGTCCCCCTGCAGGTGGTCGTGGCCTGCTTGGGGTTTGATTCTCTTGCACCATCTGTACAAGCATCAGTAATAGCCTTGAAGGTGGGTATTCCAGTGCTTGGCTGGGTTTAGTGTTGCTGTGCTGAGAAGACTGAAAGTGAAGGCTGCAAGGCATAAACCAGCTCAATTAGTGTGTAGGTGGTGGAGCCAGTGACCCAGGAAGAGATGCACAACCTGCCCTCATTCACAGCCTGTAGCATACATAACCTTCCTGGGTACACCTATAGCCTGGATGGCACACCCAGCCAAAATGTACTGTTAGGTAAGTTGGCCCCAGTGTTGCCTTATTCTGTCCCTAGTGGTCTGCCCTCCTGTATAAAGCCTGGCAGGTCACTCAAATGGGTACAGGTGTTAGGGCACGCCTGCTAAACCCGAGTCAAGGACTTTCTTTTCTGGTTTTACAACTAAAATAATTTTCTCATGTCCCAGCATACAGTCCTACTTGGGTGTTGCAATTATTACAGGCTTGAAGAAAAGGCAAATAAGAGGAAGAGGAGAAGAGGAGGAGGTGGAGGTATGTGGTAGTTTTTCCACACTCTTAGGAAAGGTCTCTCTCTCTCTCTCTCTCTCTCTCTCTCTCTCTCTCTCTCTCTCTCTCTCTCTCTCTCTCTCTCTCTCTGCTCAAGTTAGTGGCAATGTAGACCCCACAAGACCACCACAAACTCATCATTAAAATTGACTGTGAAGGCCTCAGTCATCGTAAAATAGCACACACGACTGTTGTTTCCATATCTAAAGTATGAATGGGTCTGCAGACATGTAGCCAGGCTCCACTAGTGACAGGCCTCAAAGCCTCGCAGCAGATTTTTAACAGTGTAATCACGGCAGGGTGCATACACTCATTATTAAATAAATACCTATCATCGTCATATATCGTATAGCTATCCACGCTGGTGCAGTATGTCCTTTACGTATTAATTTTGCCAGATATTATAATTCTGTATACTTTTACTGGCAATGAATAGGGATGAGGTCAACCCCAGCATTTAAACTGCCTGAGAATGGTCCATGTTATCAAAGATTTCTGCACCCAAGCACACACATACTTAACATGGCTTTGGTAGTTGTGGGCCTTTCCATGGCTAGTGTTTTGACCCTGGTGGGAGTCTGACAAGGCTCCTGTACCCATAACTCTAAAAAAAATACTCCTGAGAACACATTTTCCTTTTTTTGACATTTAGAAATAACTGGTGTGAGAGTCGGCAGCGTCTCAGAATAGCGATCAATGTCCTGAGTGGAATGGCTTACAGAATAACTGCATCCACAGCACAGTCCCCCCATGGTAATTGTCAATAATCTCTGTAGTGCATTGACGACCTTATGTCAGTGACTCTGTGGTAAGGTACAGTCTGTTTCAGTAGGATATTACAGGTGGTCACGCCTCCTCTTTTTCTCTTGACCAGCTCTGTGGCAGCCAATCACCGCACATAACCCCTCACTCTGCTTCCACCTTGACCGACAGCGTTGTGACTGTGCAGTGTTCTCAGTTTTCTAACACTATCTGGAATACTGCAAGACCTACCTGTGTATGCTAAGTATCACTGCTAGCCTTGACCTATAACATGCATTCTGTAACACAAGACAAATGACTATTTTTTCTTGTAGATGTCACGTGGCGAATGAAGGTATTTTCTTTGTACGCTAAAAACAAGTTTGTATTTCTTTCTATCTACAGTCAAGTTAACAGTGTGCACATATATATGGCTGTCTTCTTGGTCTCATCATAATCCTTGACGTTTTAGGCATATGCGGCCAAACACACACATCTGGCAAGGCTTTTGAAGTGTTGTGGCCCACTACCGGGCTCTCAAGGAGATTTAAGACTGATTTGTACCTGCGACAACTGACTTAATGTTCTGGTACTTCAAGAGTATTTGAAGGAGCTCGTAGTTGGGGTGATGAAACGTTGTCGCTTTTTATATTTATTTTAACCATCTTAACACTATGAATAACAAGAATAATATAAAACCACTTCAATAAGACCCAGCGGGTTGTCAGGCCTCGCTCACTGCCTGTTAAGGGACGCTTATCGTCCTACTTCAATACTAGTTACAATGCTAACTATTTCTTATCACATATACACTGGATATATACTCTTATAATCTAAACAAGACCACTATACTCAATGGACTAGTGCGCTTTCCTTTACGGTACAACACTTCACTTTCTACTCACGACAGCATAGATGAACACATGACACATGTTGTGTCTAAAAATTAGAGGGACACGTGAGTGTCAGTCAGAATTATTTCGAGTTCTGCCCCGAGTACTCGAGGAACCCCTTATATGGGCGATTGCCTACGTCACTATACGTCATTACTACGTCATAACTATTGACAGGGTACAAAGGCTCCTGAACTGAGGTGCACTCCTGACCCTATGATATTGTCACATCCTCTATGGTTATAGTACATAAGAGTGAATATTCATGAGTAGTGTTATTCTACATGGCTTCCGTTTACATGATTCTCGTCCTTATAGCCTTTGGCGTGGTGCTGTCGTTGGGTGAAGTGGGCGGTTTCAGGGAAGCCGGCAGAGCGCCAGCTGTATGGTGGCCTGAGACGCCCTTTGGCTCCCTGTGTGTTTCAATAATGATTTGTTCTTCCCACTGTCACCTCGCTGTGCTGTGTTCTTCAAATTGTTCTTAAGTTGGATGTATTCTAACGTTCTATGTCGCTTTCGTCTTCCTTATTTATTTGTGATGTTTGTACTGGGTCAGGTGATGTTACTGCGTCTGTGTTTGTAGATGCAGCACCCTGCGGGGCACCACAGAAGGAGTTCTTCAGGGGAAGCTTTATCTGGCAGTTAATACTTCATGGTGATGTGAGGTGCACAGATACTGTTTTCCTGCACTCCGAGCACTGGCAAGGCAGAAGCAAGCTTACTCCTTCAGTGCAATGATTGGCTGTTACTTGGCCAGGCAAGAGTATGAGGGGGTGTGCCTGCCACCGTACTTACCACCAGAATGACAGCATATTACGTATGGGAAAAAACACCTATATGATGAGGAATTATCAGCACAACCAATTATTATATTATGGATACGTAAGTGATATCTTCCCAGCACAGCACAATGCTTTGAAGCGACAAGCCTCAGCAGTGCATATGTCCTAATACCGAGTCCTGGCACCTTCACAGAGCAGGAGTACACAAGGCTGACACACTGGGAGGAGTGTCTCAAAAGTGTTGGTCTGTGTATCTCAGAATGCATGGAGAAGTTTTTGGTGAGTGTACCCACGGGAGCTTCACCCTGCCTGCCATGTCTACCCGGTGTGGCGTTGAGTCTCGCCCCCTCATGTGGTTTGTCCCATCATGATCTGCGCATGGCGGAACCCAAATTTAACTATGACTGAGTAACTAAGTGTGAAGAAGCACCACCCAAAGAGTGATGCACAGCGGAAGAGGTCAAAACAATTGTATTGCCGCGGCGACTAAGCCTGATGGGCCAGCAGCCTCCCATAACTCCCTCTGCCAGGGGGGGGGCACCTCTTTGGCCGACTGGTGAAGGAGTGGCTCTCTCTTCTCGCTGGTCGTGGGTTTGGTCCCCGGCACCGGCAAACCTTTCCTTGTCTGGATTAATTTCTCGTGTGTTTGGTTACACGCGGTGGTCACGTTGGAGTGGAGAAAAGAGTAAATTTCGGCATTTCAGAACATGAATAGGAGGAATTGTTGACATCCTAGTTATATACATACATACAGTGATGGGATTCAGCCGGTTCGCAAGAACCTGTTCTTGGAATTTCTTTAATCCTGAGAAGCGGTTGTTACTGTCAGCTTAAATCAGGGGTTCTCAATTTTTCCCCCATGAACACCTTTTACTTATAACTTATTTTGGTAAACCCCTCACAGATCTGTTGCTGGCTTTTGAGAGTCAAAACACGACTAAACCAGACTGGATGTCGGGTGGAGCCGAACACGGGTTCAAGACCAATGTGGCATCACCGATTCCAACGAGAGCGCCGTTACAAAGGCTACACCGACAGCAACCGCTGCCAGCTGGTTTTGTTTACTTCACGGCAACCAGCTGTCACACCTGTGTCTTCCTGAAGACAGGCCAGCTGTCACGCCTGTGATAACCTCACAGGACCTCCCAGGGCTCATAATGATCTTCAGACCACTGTAGCTGGTTGGATTTTATTTTATTTTATTTTATTTTTTTGAGGCTGAAACCATTATTTTCTGTAGTCACGCATCACGGCGTAAGGAATGGTGATCTTAAATATGTCAAGATCACTTTGATAACCGTTTGAATCTATAAATATATAGGCATAGGGCTGAGACACAAAATAAGCCCAATAGACTATTGATGCATTCTGATCAATCGTATATTGACAACATTGTCGTGCTGATGGAAAATAGAACAAAGTGGAAGAGGCAAGGCTGAAAGATCATGACTAAAAGACTTAAGCTGAAGCATTTTCCTTAATATTTTCCTTTTCCAGAAGGCAACATGTTAGGTAAATGCAGAATTCAAACACATTTCTACTATAAACTGATATATTACCAAGTAAAGGTTGTAATAAGATGCACAAAATATTTAAAAAATAAGCAATACTAATAAACTAATTAAAAGAGTTTTGAAGCACAGAAAATAAATATTTTATAATTGCAAACAGTGGCTATAAAAATGTTAGCACAACATTATCACAACTGGTTATAGTCTAATGGATAATAACATTTGCAACAACCCAAACATTTTAATAGTCACTAAGCATATACTGTCCGCTCAGCATTAATTAAGCTTTAACCATTAGGAATTTGGACTTTTTTTAAAGTTGGAAAATAACTAAAATCCATAATTTCAATTGCTAGACGTTAGCACCCCAAAGATCAATCTTTGCACTATGTCTGGGCAACCAGCATCATGTTATGCGTCTAGAGACTTTGATAGAACCCATTGTTAGCCAGTCCAGGAGTGAGAGAACCTGTTCTTAAAAATTGAGTCCCACCACTGCATACATACATACATCACTCTTTAATAAAACTATAAATAACAAAGTAAACAAAGCCAGGACAAACCAAATCAGGGGATGAGGCAACGCCACACAGCTACATGGCCTGCGGCTGTGCCTTCACCAACATCCAGGGTAAACTAACTAAAGGAGTTGTCTACACACAGTAACAGTGCTGTGTCCACCATTACTACATGGCCTAAGACTGTACCTTTGGCCACACAGAGAACACAATGAACCCTGGTGGTAGTTTAACCCTTCCTCTGCACCTTGAAGAGAAACACGCATTTAATAAGGCTTTCATAGAGGCTTTGTTTGGCGGAAACTAACTGGACCCCATTTGACTTTGCTGAGGGGGAGTCTGGGTTAGTTTCCTGGTTTAATTATGGGGCTGCTGGGTTTGCTTTCATTTTACAGCTGAATATGCAAGAATTCTATTGATAAGGGTGTTAAGTGTGATTTTTTTTGTAGGTACACAGAAGACCATTTAGGGTAATATTTTATTTTAAGAGGGTGATAGTACTTTTGGGTTTGTGTGAGTACGGGGGACATTGTCTCGCTTACGATGTCATAAACTTGCCTTCAAAAACTTATCTATCAATTATTTATTTTTTGATAGATTCAAAATATTTAGATTTTTATTTTTATAAATTTAAAGAAATAGAAGGGTTTAAATGAAGTAAAATTGATCAGAAAATAGTTTAAAAAGATATTAATCTTGGGAATTTGAGATAAAGGGTCTCATTTTTTCCTGAAGTTTTTATAAATCTCTCCATTATTGGTTTACAATGTTTGGGCGAAGTTTAAACTTCAAAAACTTATTTTGGTGGTTTATGCGTTAAACTGCCGTGTGTAAAAGAAGTCAATTTAACGCTAGGTGTAGACGAGAAATAATTAGCAAGGAATATACACGGAGTTTAATTAACCACTTAGGAAAAAGTTAGAAGCTTCTGGCATCATATTCCTCTTGGCAATAACTTAATTTAACAGTGATTCACCTCTTTTGGGTTTGACTAGAGTCTAAAATTTAGGTCCAAACTATAAAACGCAATTATTGGCTTTCTAATTGGTAAAACCAGCTCAAAAAACTCTTTATGAATGCAACTCACACGTCATGGCATTGCTCTTTATTAAGATCATTCTAAGGCTCTCTGCGGTCACTCATAATAAGAGCAAGTAAGAGAATAAACAGAAAGATTGGACCGCTAAAGAATCAAGAAAAAATGTTAGTCAGATTTAAAGTTTGAAGCGATAGGTAAAGTAATCTATACATCAAAAATTAAGAAAATTCCGGCAATTATAAAGAATCACAAAGAGAAGGGTAAACCCTTTGGGCTCAAATACACATTCATACAGGGAGGTTTTCTCCATCTACAATTGTTTTTAGGAAGTAAAGTTGCTGAAGTTATAACTATGTAGGGATGATAAAGTATAATTGAAATTATCAACATTGTAAAAATCTTTTTTTCAAAAATTAAACTTTCTGATTGGAAGTCAGATATACCTGTTATATTAAAAAAAATTATCCTCCTCATCAATAAATGAAAATGTATAAAAATAATCAAAGAACATGAACAAAATGAAGCATCAGCTTCAAATGGTGTGCAGAGCATTTATAAAGCCACATAAAGCAGACTACTAGTAAGGAAGAGGTTCCAATAATGACATGCAGGCCAGTCACAACCAAGAATGTGGAGCCAAATACTGAATAGTAAGGGAAGCTTCAATATATTCTTCAAGTACTATTGTGAAATAAATCCCTAGAATAATAGCTGGGCCGAGTCTTGGGATGGCTTGGGAGCTTCTCGTGGTGGGCTCATGTTACTGAAGAAGGCTTGTAGTACTTAAGAGGGGAGTTTGAAAAGGATTAAAAGGTTGGATGCCAAGAGGGGTCAATGTATACCAATTTCTTCTGTGGGGGACATCAGTCTTCTATGGAAAAAGGCTCAAAAGTAAGATAAGAAAACTTCTGACACAATAAATAAGATTATACCTCAACGGAGACCTTTGGTACAAGATCCTTGATAAGTGCCTTCAGTATCTGGCCATTAGTAAAGTGGCAACAACAAATTATACCTCAACAGAGACCTTTGGTACAAGATCCTTGATGAGTGCCTTCAATATCTGGCCATTAGTAAAGTGGCAACAACAAATTATACCTCAACGGAGACCTTTGGTACAAGATCCTTGATGAGTGCCTTCAATATCTGGCCATTAGTAAAGTGGCAACAACAAATCTCATGATAAGGAGATTTATATTATGCTGGTGAAATCATGTCACTAAGCCGGTGGCATAACAGAGCCGGTAAGCAGAGGTGGGCAAGTGCGGTACTTAGTGCGGCAGTACCACAAAAAAAGTACTGCACAACAGCACTACCGCAAAATTTATAAAAATAATGCACTACCGCAGACCATACTAAAAAATCCTGCAGTACTTTGAAAACTATCAAAGACGGCATTTACCACGCGGCGGCATGCTGCTGCTGCTGCTGCTCACAGAAAACTTTTTTTTTGCAGTGAATCGGACTCAATCAGTCATCAGAATCAGTGATTCAATCATTCTGACTTTTCAATTATTGTTCAAAATTAAATACTAAATAGACAGACTAAACTACCTCGCTGCCAGTCTTCCTTAACTCGCGCGGTGCCGGACATTTCAACCCTGGACCCGTCCGTGGTGCCGGCAGATGTTTCATTCTTTATTTTAAGCATGTTTCCTTTGTTTGGATAGCCAGGGTAGCCACTCAAGTATTTTTTTATTTTGACTACCACTACCGCAGTACCGCACACTGCGTACCACACTGGGAAAGAAAAAAATGGGACCGCACCACTCCGGAAAAAGTACCGCACTACCACAGCCGCACTGCTGATTTTTCAGTACCGCGCCCACCTCTGCCAGTAAGCAGTCATGGCTACTAGGTGATGGGGCTGAAAACCATGGAATGATGGCACCAGTTAATTTCTCTAGTATAAAGAGTTCTTAAAACTGCAAATACATAGGACTGAATAATAGCAACGGCAGAGTCTAAAATTATAAAGAGTATTTGAGCACATAAAGGATTAAATAGAGAGAGATGTTCCAGTACTTCCTAACAAAGTTAGAAGTAGGTGACCACCGGACGAGTTACTGCTAAAGTACGAATTACTGTGTTTGTAATGGTTTCACAATAAAAGGCATCAAAGGCAAAGCTTGGGAACTAAATGGCCAAATACATGTTTGGTGTGTTTGAGCCATCCCAACGTTATGACTCACAGTGGAGATAGTGGTGTGTCATTATGTGCCCAGATCTACTAAACACATGTTTGGTGTGTTTGAGCCATCCCAACGTTATGACTCACAGTGGAGGAGATATTGGTGTGTCATTATGTGCCCAGATCTACTAAACACATGTTTGGTGTGTTTGAGCCATCCCAACGTTATGACTCACAGTGGAGGAGATAGTGGTGTGTCATTATGTGCCCAGATCTACTAAACACATACAGGAGAAAAGTCCTTAAAATTATTAAAGACAATTAGTCTGAACAAGGCAACAAATAACACAGAGGAGCCATTATGGGAAGGCTGTAAAGGAGCTTTCAATTCTTTATGAAGAGTTCAAATCATTTTCTCCCAGACAAGGATCAGCGAGAAGCTCAGTGAGGCAGCAACACCGTCAAGATAGTGGAAATTCACTTTACTGACAAGTTGAAGATTCTTGGAGAAGGTTCAAAGATGGAGAATATTAATTATAATTTTCAAGATTGAGAAATTGAAGTTTTTCTGTTGTGGGGCAAAAAGCTAATTTTAGAAAAAGGTTTCATATTAAATATAAAGACTAGGAGGAATCTTAGGAGAAAAAGAAAGTTGTGGCATAATTAAGGAATTCATAAAGAATGAATAGGATCACCTCAATAATTAAGCTAAGGTTTAGGGGGGAGGTTTCAATTGATAAAGAAATTTAGTTTAAGAATGAGTTAATACAAGTTCTTTCAATAACAATAGATCTGTGATTCGCTCCACAAATTTCTGAACACTGCCTGTAGAATAGTCCAGGCCGGTTAAAATCTTGATTGATTAAGTCGGCCTGGAATTGCATCTGCTTCAATACCTAGAGATGGGACGGTTCAGGAATGAGTGACTTTGGCTGCAGTAATTAGGACCAAAATTTGGGAAAGTTTTGGAAAGTTTTGTTTAGTGGGCAGCGCAACATCTGTGGTCATATGCCGGAGAGAGACAGGAGGGGAAGGAATTATAGGAGAAGGGAACAGATCCCAGGAGACGGGACACAACCCCCGATTAATACCTGGTACACTGCTGGGTGGACAGGGGCGTAGGGTATCGGAAAAGCAGGCCAAATTTTTCCACTCCGCCCGGAATCAAACCCAGGCTCTCTCGGTTGTGAGCCGAGTGTGCTAGCCACTGCACCACAAGCCCCGCTTGAATTTGGGTATTTATTGGGAGTACAGTCCGGTTATCTACATCTAACAGACAAAATCCTGAGGCTTCTAATTCGTTAAACGGAACTATGTATCAATCAAACTCTACCTGTAAAAACTCTGAGTATTCATATCTTCATTGATGTCCAACTGTCTTAAGAGTTATTGAAGGGTTATTGACTTCATGGAGAAGATATCGGAGGGAAGGAAGACCAATACAAATCAGAATGAAAGCGGGGAGAGATGTTCAAATTACTACTTCAATAGCTGGATTTTCTAGTATAATGTAGCAGTTAATATTACAAAATACAGTTGTTGTTATGTAGCCTACAAATGTTACCATTACTAGTACAATTACTAATATAATATGGTCATGAAAGAAAGTTAATTGTTCTATGAAAGGAGAAGCTCTGTCTTGGAAGTTTAATTAAGTATGCTGCTCACGTTGCCATAAGTTGGTTCTAAAGAAGAGTTTTCTTCCTTATAGGAGCTTAGCCCGGAAGCAGCGACGGTCCAAATTTGTGGCTTTACCGTGTAGCAGTGACAGGCCAAATTTGTGGCTTTACCGTGTAGCAGTGACGGGCCAAATTTGTGGCTTTACCGTGTAGCAGTGACGGGCCAAATTTGTGGCTTTACCGTGTAGCAGTGACGGGCCAAATTTGTGGCTTTACCGTGTAGCAGTGACGGGCCAAATTTGTGGCTTTACCGTGTAGCAGTGACGGGCCAAATTTGTGGCTTTACCGTGTAGCAGTGACGGGCCAAATTTGTGGCTTTACCGTGTAGCAGTGACGGGCCAAATTTGTGGCTTTATCGTGTAGCAACGACAGGCCAAATTCGTGCCATAATATAACCCCCAAAATAGATGATACATAATCTGATCACAAATGCTTTGATATATACGTATTATGAAATGATTTGTGTGAGGGCGATTTTTCTCATTTTTCTCACTTAGAGGGACCATTACGAAACATGATCCCCGCAGCTACCACCACCGGGTTAAATGTCTATCTGCCATTTTACAAGTTAGTACTAAGGGTAATTTCTATGATCTGCTGGGGGGTAAGCATGCTCTCATTCAATTGAAGAGGGTAAGAAAGGAGAAAAACAACGGGGCGGTTAAGACACAAAACCTTCTCAAACAATTAGTAATAGGAATCCTAATGTGGCTACAAAAGAAATTATTGAGCCTAGGGATGACACCATGTTTCAAGTTGCGTATGCGTCTGGGTAATCTACGGCATATAACAAAGAAACACTCCAGCATGCAAGGTGTGGTACCACATGAGTGTCTGCGAGGGAGCCAATCAAGCACTGAACACAATCCATATCACGATACATGGTCCTGCCCTTGTGTGTCGGCCTGGATGTGGAGGCAGCCAACATTCTTTACAACAGTTTGTAATGAAATCAGGTTCATGTGTGGGGGGGCTCCACTCACACAGCTCTTCTGGACAGAGTGGAGGCTAAGGCTCTTCGTCTCATCAGCTCTCCTCCTCATACTGATAGTCTTCTACCTCTTAAATTCCGCCACAATGTTGCCTCTCTTTCTATCTTCTATCGATATTTCCACGCTGACTGCTCTTCTGAACTTGCTAACTGCATGCCTCCCCCCCTCCCGCGGCCCCGCTGCACTCGACTTTCTACTCATGCTCATCCCTATACTGTCCAAACCCCTTATGCAAGAGTTAACCAGCATCTTCACTCTTTCATCCCTCACGCTGGTAAACTCTGGAACAATCTTCCTTCATCTGTATTTCCTCCTGCCTACGACTTGAACTCTTTCAAGAGGAGGGTATCAGGACACCTCCTCCCGAAACTGACTTATCTTTCGGCCACCTCTTTGGATTCTTTTTAGGAGCAGCGAGTAGCGGGCTTTTTTTTATTAATGTTTACTTTTTTTGTGCCCTTGAACTGTCTCCTTTGCTGTAAAAAAAAAAAAAAAAAAAAAAGTTAGTTTTTCAGACATTTTGGGACTAGGCTGCTAGGCCTTATATATATATATATATATATATATATATATATATATATATAGATATATATATATATATATATATATATATATATATATATATATATATATATATATATATATATATATAACAAAAAGCCATGAACATACAATAATGCTATTTATCCTTATAATATGGCACTAGCCATTCCACACCCTAACTGCTTTAATGGAGGAAACAGAATCTTCCAGACAGTTGCATCACAGCCTATTGAATGATCAGTGAGGGTTAATTATTGTATATTATGTCATGTGTTGGTTGTTGGGTTTGTAACTCCATTCCATTCCATTGAGATTAGAGATGCTTGATCGAGTTGGCAGTCGGCCTCCATACCTGGGAGTAAAGCACTTCTTTGAGACGCTGTTTTGCTGGACCCTGACTGGTGGCAGCAGGAAGCTACGTAATGACGGACTCTGCGCCCACACTCCGCCCGCAAGAGGTGCCCCTGACGCTAACCTTCGGCGACGACATCCCCGGCAGCATTCCGGCGTTTCACTACACCAGGGATGCCAACGTCTTGCGAGGGGTGAAAGTGTGGGATAAGCCAGACTACCGGGCTGTCACTACGTCAGCTGCGGGACAGACGGCTGCATACGTAGAGCAACGAGAGCAGCTGAAAGCAGAAGGTGGCCAAACACACTCGACTGCCTGTCATCGACCGCTGACGCTATCGAAATCAGGATCCTGCACTTCGAGGAACAACAATTTGGAGAGGGGCCGAGCGACTTCATGACACGGCTACAACAGTTAGGCTGGATGGCATTCAAGACAGAGAAGCGAGGCTGCACATAATCAAAGAGAAGTGGATGGAAAATGACGAGACTGCAAAGAGTTACACGGCTGTAATGAAGAAAGCCGAGTCGGCTTTGTCCGCAAAGACTGCAACTTCAGCTACAGGCCAATCAGGAGACTCAGTGGGAGGTGGAATCCCTGCGCATACTATGGCCAGACAGCCATCGCTCGGTAATGGACATATGCGAGCTACTGAGGCCGGTGGCAGCAACTCGTCAATTGAACCGACCCACTCCCGGCTCTAGAGTGTCGCCTTCTCCTCCAGCCAGCCGAGGAGCAACCACACATCAGTTATAACAGGGCCGTGGTTGCTACTACTCTTCCATAGAAGAGGCTATGTGAGAACCCTTCCTGGAAACCACCGGGCAGGATTTTTAATGACTCCTGCTATGCACGGCGGGCAGCGACACAGGGATCCTGGATTGCAAAATACATCACTAGTAACCCAAAATTAGAAAAATATCTACTAAATCTGGGAAAAATTAGATGAAATCATTTTTCAACTGATTTCAATAGCCAAGGGATCAACATTTACTAAAAAAGATAGGGCATGTAGAGGTTGGGGAATTTTCTCTACAGGGGTCAAGGTCAACGACCATTCGCTCAAAGCACCCAATCTCCATCCCGCAACTGCAACCTCATAAATCGCGGAACTTGGTAGTGTCAAACTGCACCGAATGGTGTCAAGGAAAGATCTGAAATGTAACCACTTACAAAAAACAATATATTACCTCTGAAATTGAGGTCAAAATATTCAACACGCCAGCATTTGTTAAGAAGTTATCTTATCTCAGGAGAATATAATATTTCATGCAAAAATAGTGACCCTGTTTGAGTTCCCATGGCTGCTTAAAAAAAGTGAATAAGTGGTTTGGAAGAGATCAAAGGTCATTGAGCTTTCTATGTTTAATAAAGCAAAACCCAAACGCACAAGTCTTGATCAGTAAAGATGAGGAACACATGTTGTAAATAAGGTGTTTCAATGTATGATAGTTCATTCTGAGATGAGGTCTCAAGGGTAACAGTCTGCATAAAGTTGCCGATCCTTGGCCGAACAATTTGTATCTGTTTGAGGTTGTGCACAAGCTGGATTGCTAGGTGATGACAGATGAGAGATGTGAGGAGGATGAAGGAAACTTCAAAGCTTACATTGGAAGGGCTAGGAGAGTCTTGTTAATACAAATAGATGACTCTTCTTTATTGGAAGCATTGAATTTGGCAGGATGCTCTTGGCCTGGACATGGAAAACAGGATGGGGGATGGTTACTTCACCAGTGAAATGGAGGAAGCATCAAAGCCACAGCTGATAGCTATGTTCAGGGAAGGTTCATTGATGGTGCAGTACTAGTGTGTGATGGAAGGGATCCAAAGATCATGAACACATGCGTACAATGGCAGGCAGAACAATATCTCATAATTTGGGAGTCCCACCAGAACTGACTGTGTGATAGGGAACAATTTCTTGCCAATGAGGAGAACAAAGAAGCATTTATCAAGACACAGCTGACACTGCACGAGATGACACACTGGTCGTCAAGACAGCTACTGGACTTGTCAAAAGTGTGAGCACTCCTGAAGCTGTTGTTGTTGCCCAAGATTATTAATACTTCTCGTGTACCACCGACCCGTCTACTGCACAAATCTGTTCCCACTCATGGATGGCCTGTATGATATATCGTCAGTAGGAATTAGTGACCAAACTGATCTTTTGTTCAAGTATGCATGGTCAGGCAATGACACTGTATCCATGGACACACAAAGGAGACAATCTACAAATGAGATTTTCCAAGACATGTCACCAACACATACACGAACACTGATTCCTCCACGATGAGCTAAAACATGCAGGTGTCAAAGCAATGCAGGTGTGGCATGTGGAGATACTCCTTCAGAGAAAGCTCCTTTCCTCAAATTTCAGAAGCAAGCTGCAAGATTGATCCTGATAGGCTTCACCCTAATGCAGCAACCCTGCAGCACGCCCTGAGAGTCCAGCTACAGACTGCTGTGTGGCATAATCTCAACACCTCTGTTCTTACGCCTGAGGGAAGAGGATGGGGAGGACAACAAACTTGGACCTAAGATGTTGACATTGCTCCCCAAACCTCCTTAAAGGAAGTTGTTGTAACTGCCATGAAGGGCTAGTCTGTGTAACCATGCTGCTGCTGCTGCTGCCTTGTGTTCCTGCATGTGTTGTGCTCTGATGGAAGGAAATCATTTATTTGGCAATACTTGGTGTAAGTTTAACCTCAAGTCTTTCTCAAATGGCTTCAATTTTGTATTGGCATTTTCAGCATGAATTCTACTGTGTTTGTAAAGTATTTGTGTACAGCTCTGCTCATGATGGTGGGGATGGAAGGGCCGGCCAGATATTTGACCTGACAGAAGACAATTGCAAGCCCTTGGAAGGCTGGTTTGGCATGTTTATGACAGCCACCAAACCACACGTTACTATGATCAATTTACACCAATTTTCAGGCAATCTTTTGTGTACACATTCACAGAGGAATTGGCCATTTATTTTTATTTTTGGAGGTCCAAAGTTAGGCTGTTCTCACCCTCCCCACTAAGCATTTCCACAACAACCATTATAATTTTCTTTATCAATATTCTCCAGAAACAAAATTGGACAAAATGTACAAAAAAGGTCAATGACCTTTAGCTGCCCAGTGAGAGCCCCCACTCCCCAGCTCTTCCTTTTCTTGGAGGGGGTAGTGACACCCAGCCCTCTAGATCACTTTTCTCACATGTGAATTTAAGCACACAAGCTTTCATTGTGAAAATCATGCATTCTTTATGTATATTAGTAATAAATTTGTGAATTTTGACCTTTGAGCCCATTTAAAAGGTCAAGATGTAGTCCCTGGAGTCTCCTCCTGGTTTTTATTCATTTCTCAGAAAATCTCCAATGATATGCATGTCCTATATCTTTTTCCATAAAGACAACTTTATTCTTATTTCTAGAAAAGGTCATTGAACTTTGATCCCTGTATAATTTCCCCCCCAACCTCTACATGCCCTATCTTTTTTTTTGTAAATGTTGACCCCTTGGCTATTGAAATCAGTTGAAAAAACTTTTCATGTAATTTTTCCCCGAGTGGATACTACACCGGAGCGAAGGGAAGGGAAGGGAAGAGAAGGGAAGGGATGTGAAAGAAAGGGATGGAAAGGGAAAGGAAGGGAAGGGATGGGAAGGGGAGGGAAAGGAAGGGATGTGAAGGGAAGGGAAGAGAAGGGAAGGGATGGAAAGGGAAGGGATGGGATGGGAAGGGGAGGGAAAGGAAGGGATGTGAAGGGAAGAGAAGGGAAGGGAAGAGAAGGGAAGGGATGGAAAGGGAAGGGATGGGAAGGGGAGGGAAAGGAAGGGATGTGAAGGGAAGAGAAGGGAAGGGAAGAGAAGGGAAGGGATGGAAAGGGAAGGGATGGGATGGGAAGGAATGGGAAGGGAAAGGAAGGAATAGGAATGGAAGGGAAGGGATGGGAAGGGAAGGGATGGGAAGGGATGGAGAGGGAAGGGATGGAAGGGAAAGGAAGGGATAGGAATGGAAGGGAAGGGATGGGAAGGGATGGAAGGGAAGGGTAGGGTTGGGAAGGGAAGGGTTTGGGAAGGGAAAGGATGGGAAGGGAAGGGGAGGGAAAGGAAGGGAAAGGAAGGGAAGGGAAGAGAAGGGAAGGAAATTATGTATTATTTCAAAAGCCAATTGTTACACCTCTCTCTCTCTCTCTCTCTCTCTCTCTCTCTGCTGTTCACTGTAACAGATAGATTTACTTGTTGAAAACATGTCCTTCCTATTTTCATGTTGGGAACACTAGGTAATTATAATGCATTTCATGTACAGCAAGGTAAGGCTGCACCCGACCCACTCAACTTAGGTAACGATCATGTATCTCTGAGAATTGCAGCAGTGAAGGCATTGTGTGTTTGTGGGTGGGTGTGGCTTGCAAGCTCCTAACAGTGAAGGCATTGCATGCTTGTGGCTGGGTGTGGCTCCTAACAGCTTTGAGAGTCTCGCCCCAGGGCCAGATGTCAGGCCAGGCCACACAACACACAAAATTTGAGGCAAACATTAAGAATGACTGCAAAGGTTTATGAAGCTAATTTTTGGTGTGTAAGGAGTTAGATTCTTGTTCATGATCCTCCAAAAATCTCAAAACTCTACAGTGACTATAAATGCTGAAAATCAACCCCTTGAAATGTCCCCCTCCTATCACCTCAGAAGTGTAAACATTTGTGGAAAAGTGTGTGGCCGTCACTTAATGTCCCTCATGAGATGACCTGAGGGAAATGAATACTCTGAGGGGACAGCAGGAGTTGGAGCATGACCTTGGAATGGAAGAAGAAGACTTTAGCAGAATAGAGAGAGAAGGAACAATTGTAGAATGCAAATGAATCAGAGAAGAGGAAAAGGATTGAGAGAGGAGGAAGAAACAACAGAACAAAATTAACACTCACCAAATGATTCCTCTTCCACCTCCTCCTCCTCCTCCTTGTCTTCTTCTGGCAGTACCTGCATATTAAGTGAGGGATTAATAAGCTGTATAAATATTGATACCTTATAAAACAATACATTCTTTTGACTGTTGCCTAAATTCAACACAATAATGTTACAGCTCTAAGCCTGGCCCCTCAGTCACTCCTTGATAACCCTGTTACCATACAACCCCCTTGGCAACCCTTAACAATCCTAGGCGGGACTTTACACACAAAACTCGCCTCACTTGGGGTCGTCCCTTCCTAACCCTGCACCTTGAAAATTAGCCACTTGACTGTGGATTTCCTACCAGAAGACCTCACCAACCTATAGGAATGGGGTGTCTGTGGCTACAATTCAATGAAGAAAATTTGTAAAGTCCTGCAGCTTGGGAGGGGATATCCAGCACACCAATACCACATGGGAAACACTCCACTATCCACCACAGAGGCAGAGAAAGACATGGGAGTGTATGTCACCAGGCTACCAGTGAAGGGATATCCAGCACACCAATACCACATGGGAAACACTCCACTATCCACCACAGAGGCAGAGAAAGACCTGGGAGTGTATGTTACCAGGCTACCAGTGAAGGGATATCCAGCACACCAATACCACATGGGAAACACTCCACTATCCACCACATAGGCCGAGAAAGACCTGGGAGTGTATGTCACCAGGCTACCAGTGAAGGGATATCCAGCACACCAATACCACATCGGAAACACTCCACTATCCACCACAGAGGCTGAGAAAGACCTGGGAGTGTATGTTACCAGTCTACCAGTGAAGGGATATCCAGCACAACAATAACACATGGGAAACAATCCACTATCCACCACAGAGGCAGAGAAGGACCTGGGAGTGTATGTTACCAGGCTACCAGTGAATGGATATCCAGCACACCAATACCACATGGGAAACACTCCACTATCCACCACAGAGGCAGAGAAAGACATGGGGCTATATGTTACCAGGCTACCAGTGAAGGGATATCCAGCACACCAATACCACATGGGAAACACTCCACTATCCACCACAGAGGCAGAGAAAGACAGGGGCTATATGTTATCAGGCTACCAGTGAAGGGATATCCAGCACACCAATATCACATGGGAAACACTCCACTATCCACCACAGAGGCAGAGAAAGACATGGGAGTATATGTTATCAGGCTACCAGTGAAAGCACACCAATACCATGGGAAACACTCCAATCCACCACAGAGGCAGAGAAAGACATGGGAGTATATGTTACCAGGCTACCAGTGAAGGGATATCCAGCACACCAATACCACATGGGAAACACTCCACTATCCACCACAGAGGCAGATGAATGGTTATCAGGCCCAGCAGTGAAAGCCAAAAAAGCCAAATGTCAGTGTGGCAGGACGTAAAATGTATATATACTGATACCAATACATCGTTACATCCCTAATGGAGTCAGTGTGTGGAGGAAGACATGAGAATGATGAACAACTGGGATAGAGTATGTGATCATCATAAGTGGGAGACCTGGGTCGGTATCATAAGACATTTTGGCTTCTCATATCAGCTATTTCTAAAGGTCAAAGAGTGGGTCAATCAGGTTCCAATGAGTGTTTCCTTAGGTTCACGGTACAGAAGAAGAATCAAACTACCACCAGGGCCATAAAACTAATCCTGCTCAAAACTCCAACGAATGCCTTGTCAAATATGTGAACTTGGGCGACGGAATGTTTAGCTATACGGCCCCTAGTCACCTAGCAACTACCTGACTGACTTACCGGGTGGGAGGGCTGGGGCGTGCTCTCCACCTGGCACAGGATGAGGATGGAGGAGGTGCCCAGGTTGAAGTCAATCAAACCCTCAGGTAACTCACACTTTGTAAGATGCAGGAAGAAAAGCATGATCAGTAGGCAATGAAAAAATATATCAAAATTGTGAAAACTTTCTATTTTTATTTTTATAGCAAAGGGAGGCAGCTCAAAGGCAATAAGGAGAGAGAGAGAGAGAGAGAGAGAAGTTTTGTTTAGTGAACGCAACATATGTGGTCATATGACGGAGAGAGACAGGAGGGGAAGGACTTATAGGAGAAGGGAACAGACCCCAGGAGACGGGACACAACCCCGATTAATACCTGGTACACTGCTGGGTGGACAGGGGCTACGTAGGGTATTGGAAAAGCTGCCCAAATTTTCCACTCCGCTCAGGAATTGAACCTGCTCTCTCGGCTGTGAGCCGAGTGAGTGAATCAGTGCACCACGAAGACCCCATAAAAAAATAAATAATAAATAAATAAATAAAAATCATTAACATTCGTAGTAACAGCAGTAGCATACCTTAGGCTTGCACAGCTTGAGGTTCCCAATGTGCATAGTGTAGCAGGGCACGGTGAACACCTGTCGACTGTCCCCAAGCGTGCTGTTGTAGGCGTTCAGGAAGTGTCGGCAGTGCTGGAAGGGAGCAAACAGGTCACCCACTATACACACATAAAAAAAAATAATTAACCTGGTAGCAGCGGGGATCATGTTTCTTAATGGTCCCTTTAAGCGAGAAAATGAGAAAAAATCATCACTCACACAAACCATTTCATAATATATATCAAAGCATTTGTGATCAGATTATGTGTCATCTTTTTTGGGGGGTTTATATCGTGGCACAAATTTGGCCCGTCACTGCTACACGGTAAAGTCACAAATTTGGATCATCGCTGCTACACGGTAAAGCCACAAATTTGGCCCGTCACTGCTACACGGTAAAGTCACAAATCTGGCCCATCGCTGCTACACGGTAAAGTCACAAATTTGGCCCATCGCTGCTACACGGTAAAGACACAAATTTGGCCCATCGCTGCTACACGGTAAAGACACAAATTTGGCCTGTCGCTGCTACACGGTAAAGACACAAATTTGGCCCATCGCTGCTACACGGTAAAGACACAAATTTGGCCTGTCGCTGCTACACGGTAAAGACACAAATTTGGCCTGTCGCTGCTACACGGTAAAGACACAAATTTGGCCTGTCGCTGCTACACGGTAAAGACACAAATTTGGCCTGTCGCTGCTACACGGTAAAGACACAAATTTGGCCTGTCGCTGCTACACGGTAAAGACACAAATTTGGCCCTTCGCTGCTACACGGTAAAGACACAAATTTGGCCCATCGCTGCTACACGGTAAAGACACAAATTTGGCCTGTCGCTGCTACACGGTAAAGACACAAATTTGGCCCATCGCTGCTACACGGTAAAGACACAAATTTGGCCTGTCGCTGCTACACGGTAAAGCCACAAATTTGGCCCATCGCTGCTACACGGTAAAGCCACAAATTTGGCCCATCGCTGCTACACGGTAAAGACACAAATTTGGCCCGTCGCTGCTACATGGTAAAGACACAAATTTGGCCCATCGCTGCTACACCGTAAAGCCACAAATTTGGCCCATCGCTGCTACACGGTAAAGCCACAAATTTGGCCCATCGCTGCTACACGGTAAAGCCACAAATTTGGCCCATCGCTGCTACACAGTAAAGCCACAAATTTGGCCCATCGCTGCTACACGGTTAAATCACAACAAAATAAAGTCACTATTCTCTAACTTGAGCTCTGTGGCTTGGGCCGGGGAAACCTCCATTGTTGACAGATCTAGCGATGACCTGCACATGGCAATCTGTCTCACTGTTATTCCGTACGTTATCTATTTGTGGAATATACACATAGTCACAATACGACTGCATGGTGTTATGAATGGCTTGGGATTACAGGGAAAGACAACGACTGAGTCACGCCCAGTCCTGACCGAGGTCAGACGTGGGTCATGGCGCTCCGCATGGAGTAGCCCGGGGCCAGACTGTTGGCCTCTCCCTTCCCTCCAGCCCCTCTCCCTTTCATCAAGAAACCTACTTCCAGAATCACTACATAGCAAGTTAATTTTTTGTGACTAAGTGAAATCATGGTGACAGTCTGACAGACAGTGAGTGGAGTGCGTGTGTGGTATCGGGATCGCCGAGTGTGTCGCCGCCGCGGCCTTCCATCAGGCCCCTGCCGACTCCCCGAGGTCTCCCCCAGGCCCGCCCATCCTGCTGTTGAAGTCTGGTCAGGTGCAGTGCAGTGGAGGCTTCGTCACTCAGGTGGGGGCAATGAGCAGGCTGCTCACCACCGAGGCTGTGCAGTCTGTTCCCAGGCACAGCAGCGAGTCTTCACATCTGTCTCGCCACCTGTGTTGGATTAGCACTCCACCGCTAAGCCCTTTCCTGAGTGACCGTCGATACCGCCTCTACCTGCTCTCTGGCCACCTGCTACCTGACCCAGCATTGTGACCTGGGGATGACCTCGGATTAACACCTACTCGCCTTCCAGAGGAGGATTACCTTCCCGCCTCATCGCTCTACCACACTGCACTCCTCCACCTCTTCACCCCTCAAGCATCATCACTACTTTCCCTCCGTTAATGTAAATCACAAACCCCACACCCCTTTCATATTGTATTTTCTTTATGGTTGCACTGTATATTAATATGTACATTTTCAGCTTAACGGCTGCAATTTCCTGAATAAACTGATTATTATTATTATTATTATTATTATTATAAGTTAAAATCGATAGACTATTGTAAAAAAACTTGAAATAAATCTTTTTGCCATTAACCAAGGCCATCTAGAGGGGGAGGCCTCTTCACGGGGGGGTAGGCCGTGACGTAGGCCAAGTAGTGCCAGGTAGTGTCGGGTCAGTTGCGGTCAGGAGAGGTCACGCTCTCTGTTTTGTGCATTATTGACTCTGAAAACAGTGAAAAACTTGTTAACATTGTTTCTGCCTCTTACCCAGATAACAATACTGCCATACAAGTGCTGTGTGCCTTACTGGGAGGGAATCTTCAAAACTGGACCCAGAGTGATGGTGTTTTCCTTCCCACAAGACGAGGAGGCGTGCGCTGCGTGCCACAAACAAACGAGTTAAGCAGCTGCTGCATGATAACATGTTCAGCACAGTGAGATAGTTAGTACAGTCAGCAGGTACAAAACCCATTACGGCTGTATTAAATGATGAGGGTTTGTCAGGCATTATAACAGCCAATAATATAGTTCATAAAATAGCCTGTGTTACACATGTATTATTATATATGAATATTCGTGATGTGAATATATGAATATGATGCGTTATGAGAGGAATGTGACTGTGATATGATTATGTATATGGTGTGACTAATCACTGATGAATACAGTATGAACATGATGTGGTTCTTTACATATGCTGGGCATAATGTGTGTGAAAAAAGAATAACATGATATAATTATATGAATATAAACATTAAACATGGATATCAATATACTAGATGCAATACATATGAATATATGATATGAATAAAATATGCTTATATGAGATGAATGAAAAATATATATATATATCTATATATATATATATATAAATATATATATCAATATATATATATTTATATATTTATATTTATATATATATATATATATATATATATATATATATATATATATATATATATATATATATATAGCATGTTAGTGAGATGTGATAGGTGTTATGAATGTGATGTTATTAGTAGCAGTATTTGCTAGGGCAAGGATACAATGAAAAACATGTTATCTGACATGAATGTGTTATATTGAGTATATATGAATTTGAATATCATACAATGGTATCAATATATAAATGATATGATATGAATATTACAACCGCTTGCAATAAACGGCAAAGCCTTGCTTCATGGCAAGGTATCCGTACCATTATACTGTGTGTGTGTGTGTGTGTGTGTGTGTGTGTGTGTTAGACATGAATTATACTGTACCATTATGCTGTGTGTGTGTGTGTGTGTGTGTGTGTGTGTTAGACATGAATTATACTGTACCATTATACTGTGTGTGTGTGTGTGTGTGTGTGTGTGTGTGTGTGTGTGTGTGTTAGACATGAATTATACTGTACCATTATGCTGTGTGTGTGTGTGTGTGTGTGTGTGTGTGTGTGTTAGACATGAATTATACTGTACCATTATACTGTGTGTGTGTGTGTGTGTGTGTGTGTGTTAGACATGATTATACTGTACCATTATGCTGTGTGTGTTTGTGTGTGTGTGTGTGTGTGTGTGTGTGTGTGTGTTAGACATGAATTAAACTGTACCATTATGCTGTGTGTGTGTGTGTGTGTGTGTGTGTGTGTTAGACATGAATTATACTGTACCATTATGCTGTGTGTGTGTGTGTGTGTGTGTTAGACATGAATTATACTGTACCATTATGCTGTGTGTGTGTGTGTGTGTGTGTGTGTTAGACATGAATTATACTGTACCATTATGCTGTGTGTGTGTGTGTGTGTGTGTGTGTTAGACATGAATTATACTGTACCATTATGCTGTGTGTGTGTGTGTGTGTGTGTGTTAGACATGAATTATACTGTACCATTATGCTGTGTGTGTGTGTGTGTGTGTGTGTGTGTGTGTGTGTGTGTGTGTGTGTATTATGCTGTGTGTGTGTGTGTGTGTGTGTGTGTGTGTGTGTGTGTGTGTGTGTGTGTTATACTGCACCATTATACTGTGTGTGTGTGTGTATGTGTGTTAGACATGAATTATACTGCACCATTATACTGTGTGTGTGTGTGTGTATGTGTGTGTGTGTGTGTGTGTGTGTGTGTGTGTGTGTGTTAGATATGAGTTATACCGTACCATTATACTGTGTGTGTGTGTGTGTGTGTGTGTGTGTGTGTGTTAGATATGAGTTATACCGTACCATTATACTGTGTGTGTGTGTGTGTGTGTGTGTGTGTGTGTGTTAGATATGAGTTATACCGTACCATTATACTGTGTGTGTGTGTGTGTGTGTGTATATTCCTTGATCCATCAAGGAGCTGATATGTCTTGACATTATGTTCTTTAACATTCAAGATTTTGCTGATAAGTTTCAATTGATGTATATGTATCATTATTACTATTATGCATACTTAATGAATACATTATTTGTTTGCATTCTTTTCGTTATGTATGTTAAAACAAGTAGTACAAACAAACAACACAAGGAAAACAGTGAGGTTTACAGCAGCCCAGCTGACCTGACCGCTGTCCCTACTCGACTGACGGGTCACTGAGGGAGTGGAGAGGCCTCCCGTCTGGATGGCCTTGCATTAACCGAGCAGCGACGGGCAAATTGTGGCTGTAACAGCGACGGGCCAAATTTGTGGCTGTACCGTGTAGCAACGGGCCAAATTTGTGGCTGTACCGTGTAGCAGCGACGGGCAAATTTGTGGCTGTACCGTGTAGCAGCGACGGGCCAAATTTGTGGCTGTACCGTGTAGCAGCGACGGGCCAAATTTGTGGCTGTACCGTGTAGCAGCGACGGGCCAAATTTGTGGCTGTACCGTGTAGCAGCGACAGGCAAAATTTGTGGCTGTACCGTGTAGCAGCGACGGGCCAAATTTGTGGCTGTACCATGTAGCAACGGGCCAAATTTGTGGCTGTATGTAGCAACGACAGGCCAAATTTGTGGCTGTACCAAATAGCAACCAGCCAAATTTGTGCCATGATATAAACCCCCAAATAGATGATGCATAAATGCTTTGATATATATATATATATATATATATATATATATATATATATATATATATATATATATATATATATATATATATATATATATATATATATATATATATATATATATATATATATATATATATATAGAAGTGCTTTGTGTGAGGTGATTTTTGTCATTTTTCTCGCTTAGAGGACCATTAACCCGTACAGTGTTTAGTACGTTCACACGCTCAAAAACTATCGATACACATTCAGCACGATACAAACTGACACCAAGGATGAAGCCATTGAGAACAGGCAATTCAAAACGCCCGCCAAATTCCTTATTCGTCAAGTTAAAAAGCGTGCAAAGTTCCTACTTTTTATTAGGCAATGAGGCAGCACAAGAGAGTAGATTTAAATAACCTGTAGAAGTCCATCCAACTCTGTTTAAACTTTATCTTTCTTAGCAGCAATGCTATTACCATTGCAATTTGTAGTTTTTTTCAGATGGCCACAACTTGTTCATGAAAGAAAAGACACGTTCAGTGGAAGCATTAGTTCCAGGATGGCACATCATGGACTGAACTATATCTGACATGCGTTGATGGTTGTTTTTGTCTTTGATATGGGAGAACACTTCTACCCACCGCTGTTACGTATATCATATGAGCATTATTGTTTAATAATTTGTGAATAAAAAGCTTAAACAAGTGGCACTCAAACCACTCCGTTAATATTATGGTGATATCTGGTGTCTCAGTGTCTCCCTTCCTCTCTATCCCTCCCTTACAGGGGCCCTGTCCTGCTCCCCCCCGCAGAGCTGAGGTGATGGGGGTGACAGCACCCTTACCAACCCTACCGAGATTACCGGGTTGCTCGCTGTGAAGTTCTTCGGACCCCACGGTAACGATAGTTTTTTGAGTGTGTGTACATATACGCACCTCTTAGGGAAGTGTTTAGTACATATATATACGCAAGCTCTTTTGAGGGCTTATATTCCCTTTATTTTTGTTGTTTTGTATGTAACATTGTTCATTGACAGTGAAGAGCAATAACTTGACAAGTCTTGGTATTTTTAAATGGACGTTAAAGGGCTTTCTGTACATTTGTCTGCATTCCAACAAAAATCATTATACAAGAAGGTAAGTTACTTCCTTCTAGGTAATTACTCCTTGGTTCTATAATCAGTAAGGCATGTGGAATTGTAAATTATGGCTCAGAGTAATTGGAACTGAAAACTTATCGTCGGAAGCTTCTTAGTGTTTTGTTGAACTTTGTGAACTACGGCTGTAGTACACACGGCCTTGAAGTGTTGTCTGATCCAATCATTCCCTTGTACTTACAATTATTGTTTATTTTTTAGGTTTTTGTGATGTAAAGAAGTACTAATACATTACTCACGCTTTGGGGCAGTGAGAAGTGTTTATAATGGAAAGAATATTGGCTCTAAAAAATGTAAAGACAAATTTCCCTTTCCTGGTATGACATTGTTAGCTCTGAGACACAAAAAAATAAGACAACAAACACTACGGTTCCATTCCTCGCATATAAATAATATATATCTATATCTATATCTATCTATCTATCTATCTATCTATCTATCTATCTATCTATCTATATCTATATATATATATATATATATATATATATATATATATATATATATATATATATATATATATATGAAATTTGTAATTTTTGTACATTTTAGGGTCAAATAAAAAATATGAAAAGTTCCACCTGGCATGAGCCCTATAAAAGACCACACTGTACGGGTTACTATATTTCCTTCAAGCTTTTTTTTCTTTCCTGTTCTTTTATTAGGTATTTTTCCCTTCATGTTCTCTCTCCCTCTTTGCCTTCTTTTCTTACTACAATTCCCTTCCCAAGCTTTATTCTCCTCCCTTGGTCTTTTCAGTGCCAGGATACATGACGCTAACCATGGCACTCCTAACCTTGCCCTGCCTTCCCTGTCCCTGGCCTTCCTCTGCTAATATTTAACATTGCTCCAGCAGCAGCACCTTCTCACTTGCTTAGACATCACTGTTCTATGCATTTTGAACTGCATATTATGTGCGCTGCAAACTGCTAGCAAGGCCGCTGCTGATTTTGAAGGGTAAGCTAGTTTCTTGCAGCCGCCTAGGGTTGCAATGAGGGGTGTTGGGAGGGGGCTACGTCAGGTTGGGTTGGGGGAGTTAGATTTACTCGACACGCAGCGGAGGATGTGAGGAGGATTCCAACCCTGGCCCTGGCAGTCGTGGCCAGCCAGGCCTTCTAACCACTGCTCCACAAAGGCATATTAGATCACATGGGTGTTGATGCTGGTAGGCTAACACTGTGATACTCATGCCATACCTTCCCCAGGTACAACTGTTCATCAACCATCTACACAGGAAGGATGAACAGCTGTGTGAGGCCTTCTACCCACTGCTCCATATTAGATCACGTGGGTGTTGATGCTGGTAGGCTAACACTGTGATACTCATGCCATACCTTTCCCAGGTACAGCTGTTCATCAACCATCTACACAGGAAGGATGAACAGCTGTGTGAGGCCTTCTAACCACTGCTCCATATTAGATCACGTGGGTGTTGATGCTGGTAGGCTAACACTGTGATACTCATGCCATACCATTCTTTCATTGACACAGGCTTTACATAAATGAGACAACACAGACATTTGAAAAGACATAGAGTATGATCTGACAAGCATCCTCTTCTTTTCTTTTGATCATTCCTTTCCTCCTCTTCCTTCATTCTTTCCTCTTCTGTGTCTTTCTCCTCCTCCTCCTCCTCTTCTTTCTCCTCTCATTTTCTTTCTTGTCCCAGATCCTTTGTTATCCTTCATTATTTCTTCCTCCTCCTCCTCCTCTTCTTTCTCCTCTCATTTTCTTTCTTGTCCCAGGTCCTTCATTATTTCTTCCTCCTCCTCCTCCTCTTCTTTCTCCTCTCATTTTCTTTCTTGTCCCAGATCCTTCGTTATCTTTCATTATTTTTTCCTCCTCCTCCTCCTCTTCTTTCTCCTCTCATTTTCTTTCTTGTCCCAGATCCTTCGTTATCCTTCATTATTTCTTCCTCCTCCTCCTCCTCTTCTTTCTCCTCTCATTTTCTTTCTTCCTCTTCCTCCTCCTCCTCCTCTTCTTTCTCCTCTCATTTTCTTTCTTGTCCCAGATCCTTCATTATCCTTCATTATTTTTTCCTCCTCCTCCTCCTCTTCTTTCTCCTCTCATTTTCTTTCTTCCTCTTCCTCCTCCTCCTCATTCATTCCCTCGACCTCCATATTTCTCACTTCTGCCTCCTTCCTTCTCCTTTACCTCCTCCTCTTCTTCTCCTCCTCATCTTCGTTCCTTCCGCTTCTTCACGAACCTCTCTGAGCCTTACACTAAATCTTCTTCCTCCTCCTCCTCCTCCTCCCCCCCCCGTCTTCCTGCCGTTCATAACAATACCGGGAATGAATGAGAGGGAGGAGGAGGAGGAGGAGGAGGAGGTGTGGAGGAAAATGAAGATGAAGTGGAGAGGAAGTGAAAGAAGGAGGAAGAGGAGGAGGAGGAAAGAAAGAAAGGGAAACACAAGAAATAAAAAAAGAAGGGAAATAAATAACACAAAACATGAAGAAAACCAAAAAAATAAAAGGAAGAAAAAGAAAAAAAAATAGAAAAAAGAAAAGAAAAGAAAAATATAATACGAAAATCAGAGACGGCTACAAGGAAACGGGATAAAGGGAAAACACACACACACACACACACACACACACACACACACGAAAGGCTTCCCTAATATGGTTGAGGGCAGAATGTGTTGATGGGAAAGAGAAGGGAAGGAAAGGAAGAGGAAGAGGAGGAGGAGGAAAGAATAGGAGGAGGAAGAAGGAACTGTTGATAAAGGAAGATGGATAGATGGAATGATTGAAGAAATAGGAAGGAGAAAAAGTAATAGTTGATTGATGGAGATAGATGGATAGATAGATAAATAGTAGATAGTATTGACAAGAAGAGGGGAGGAGGAAGACATGGAGGAGGAGGAAGAAAAGAATAAGAAGGAGGAAGAGGAAGAGAAGAGAAGAGAAACTTGTAAAATGTGTTATTATTATTATTATTATTATTATTATTACTATTACTACTATTATTATTATTATGGAATATATTAAAAATGTGAGGAATAGTGCTAGAGAGAGAGAGAGAGAGAGAGAGAGAGAGAGAGAGAGAGAGAGAGACTTATGTATACGACTTTAATAATCTTAAGCAAGTGAATTCCTCCTTGTACCTCATGTCCTCCTCCTCCTCCTCCTCCTCTTTTCTGTATTGTATGTCTTAATGAGGCAGAACTTACTTCACGCTTAAACTTGAGGAGGAGAGAGGAGGAGGAGGAGGAGGAATCAAGTCTCATAATATAATACTGTTTGTGTGTGTTTTTCCACTCTCTCTCTCTCTCTCTCTCTCTCTCTCTCTCTCTCTCTCTCTCTCTCTCTCTCTTTCATTCCCTTTAATTTTACTAGTGTGTGTGTGTGTGGGGGGGGGGGGGGGCAGGGAAGGGAGGGTAGGAGAGCCACAAAGTTACCTACGCAGTTTTCAGACCATTGCGTAGTCGAGTCAGTCAGTCAGTCAGTCAGTCAGTTATTCTTTGTCACCCAGTCCGTCAGTCAGTCAGTCAACCCATCAGTCAGTCAGCCACTCAGTCAATGTTCCCACGCCTCACCTCACAGCCTCCTCGTCCTTCAAATGGAAAGCCGAGGCTGGACCATTTTCGTGACATAATTCTGCCCCATAGTCTCCAACATTTTGGAGCTCACACACCCACACTCTGTAAGGCTTCCGGAGAGGCTGTTGTGGGTGTTGGCATCGATAGTACCATTAGCCCAGTGATAGACTGACCAGGCTTCTGTACCTTGAATGTGAACAATACTTATTTGAACCCGACTTGTGGCCTTTGGGAATAGGTGTTGTGAGGCGAAAGAATGTGGGAATATTTGAACTGACATGCCAAGACAATATCACCACCTAGATAAACAAAACAGATATGACTAATAGATGCAATAATAGACAGTGAAAAGTAAATGAGAAAGTGAAGTAATAGAAAAAATGGCCATAGATGATATATAAAGTGATAAAATAGACTTGAAATGCATTACTAGATAGAAGAAACATAATTGCTTTCTAAATAAATACAAAAAAACACGTAAAATGAAAAAAAAAGTCTCGATCCTCCCTTCTAGAAAGCGTTCAAGTCATAGGAAAGAAACAAAACAGACAAAGCTAATGCAGAGATGACTAGAGAAAGGGATGAAAGAGTACAGATAGTGGTTGACTCTTGCATCAGGAATTCGGACAGCATAAGGAGGAGGTAGAGTAGAAAGTGTGTGGGAGTGTTGTTTGCAAAAGTTTGTGTTTTTTCCTAGAGTTTGTTCATGTCTTGTTTTTTAGTAATATTTTGTTCTCAGTGTGTGTGTGTGTGTGTGTGTGTGTGTGTGTGTGTGCACAGGTCTGGGCGTGAGAGAGACTTAGGAGTCCTAGTGAGCGCTGACCTCCGTCCTAGGGCTCAATGCATTCAGGCTAAAAATCGGGGAAACAGAGTACTTGGTTTCATCTCAAGGATCGTAAGCAATAGGAGCGCTGAAGTCATCCTCAAACTTTACTTAGCACTAGTTAGGCCTCATCTCGATTATGCAGTTCAGTTCTGGTCCCCCTACTATAGAATGGATATCAAGATGTTAGAATCTGTACAGACGAGGATGACAAAGATGATTCAGGGGGTGAGAAACTTGCATTATGAAGACAGGCTGAAGCATTTAAATCTACACTCGCTAGAAAGGCGAAGGTTGCGAGGAGACTTGATCGAAGTCTATAAATGGATGAAGGGATTTAATAAAGGGGATGTCAATAAAATTTTGAGAGTGAAAGAGCCAGGTAGGACACATGGCAATGGTTTTAAGTTAGACAAATTCAGATTCAACAAAGACATAGGCAAGAATTGGTTCACCAGTAGAGTGGTAGATGAATGGAACAGGCTTGGGAGCCATGTTGTGGGTGCCAATACCGTAGATACATTCAAGAAGAGGTTAGATAAGGCCATGGATGGTGAGGTAAGGTGGAGTGGAGTGTACAGGAGCTGCCTTGTGTAGGCCAACCGGTCTCTTGCAGACTCCTTACGTTCTTATGTTCTCTCCAGCCCTTTCCGCCCTTCCTTCCTTGCTCACTTTCCTCCCTCCCTCCCTCCTTCCCTTGCTCATTTCCTTCCCTTTCTCTGAACTTGGGGAGAAAAGTTGTCCCTTCTGATGTGGAACACCTTAGATAGATAAGCTTTATGACAAGATGACAAGAAAACATGGATATAAATTTGATGGTGAGATTTACGGGAAGATACAGAGGGGAGAAAACAGTGTGAGAGAAATAATGGATCAATGTAATGTACTATAGCCTTAAATTCCTTTCACTAGTGCAAGAAGTTAGTCAGAATCTTGGGAAACAGTAACAAAAGCTTCGTGGCTATTTATATGCATTCCTCAGGTCTTAGTAAGCTTGGTGTTGTAGGCAAGAACTGTAGCCTTAAGTTTCTGTCGTGCTGCAGAGGCTTTTCTCTATAAGATGGAATTGTAGTTTATTTTAGTATGCATTTTCAAAGTCAAAAAACATTAAAAAAGCCCTCACACCTTATATAAACCCCAAACATGCCAGTTTGTACTGATAATATGACATGCAGCAGCAGCTTAAGTATTGGTCATTCCAGCAAACTGAGGCAGCCTTTTAAATGCCTGTAGTTCACCTCATCACAAAGCTTTGTAAGGGCAACTAAAAGGTATTTCAATAATTTAGTGCACGTAAATCCGCTCATCATCTCTGGGCCTGTGTTAGGTTTGAACCCTGGGATATGGGCCGATAGGAAGGCCAGAATTGCCTCAGTTTACCTTCCCCAGGTACAACTGTTCATCAACCATCTACACAGGAAGGATGAACAGCTGTGTGAGGCCTTCTACCCACTGCTCCATATTAGATCACATGGGTGTTGATGCTGGTAGGCTAACACTGTGATACTCATGCCATACCTTTCCCAGGTACAGCTGTTCATCAACCATCTACACAGGAAGGATGAACAGCTGTGTGAGGCCTTCTAGCCACTGCTCCATATTAGATCACGTGGGTGTTGATGCTGGTAGGCTAACACTGTGATACTCATGCCATACCATTCTTTCATTGACACAGGCTTTACATAAATGAGACAACACAGACATTTGAAAAGACATAGAGTATGATCTGTTTGGTACAAGTCCCTCTCTCCTGAGCTTGTCTATGTAGGCTATTACAAAAGAAAACTGCCAGCTCTGGGACTGATATAAGGTGTGAGGGCTGGGGAAAAAAAATCACTACAATCGTCCCTCAAATAGTACAGTTTCCAATAGTTTGGTTTCAGTTTTATATGGATTGTCGTGGAAGATCTTTTAGGATTTTAAAATTTCCTGCTCCTTAAAAATCTTCTTAGAAAATCCACATAAAACCAAATCCGAACTATTGGAAACTGTGCTATTTGAGGGATGATTGTATTACTAAAGAAAGAAAAATAGCTTGAATACTTATGACATAATGACAAAGTAGCCTATCAGTGTGCCACTCCCCCACCCATGGGAAGGAAGGGAAAGAATGGAGCTATGGGAGATGACCTGTTTTTCCTTCTGCTCTCACTCCCTCCTCCCGCCATAGTCCAGCAGGTGTCTGTTCTTCCTATGTATTCCTATGTATACTCCCCCTTTCCCTCCTCTGCCTTAATAATGAAATATCTGTCTCTAGGCCACCAGCCCTAATCAGGCCATACCTGCGGCAAACAAGGTGGCAAGGGTGTGTGTGCTGTGGAGGTATAGTTGGTGGAGTGGACATGATGCCATTCACTGCCTTGACATCAACCTGTCATTCTCGTGCTGTCAAAACCTGGTGGGTACCCGGGTGAGAGGTCATGCTTCGGGCTGTGTCTTATCCATTGTGACGGTGTTGTTTACTGATAGCTAAGCTGGAACCATTTCCACACATTAAGCCTCCATGGTGGGAGCTAACAGGATGGAGAGAAGAAAAGAAACACCAATAGAAAGGAAATTAATGTAGGAATAAGAGAAGAATTAGTTAACACTCACCGCTCTGTCCCTCCTCATCTCCTTCAGTTCCTAGTGTCTGGAAATCAAGTTTGGTGTTAACTGTGTAAACATTACCACACTTTGATATATATATATAGCATTATAAATTGGGTGCTACTTCAGCGTGCAGTCTGGCCCAGTATCACAAGTCTGCAACATGACCTGACCTGTCTCCCGAAACCTAGCTCATGTGTCGCCCCAATAGAAAAGAAAAGAAAAAAAAAAAAAAGACCAATGGAAAACAAAAATACATAAGATAAATTAATAAAAAAATAAACAAAAACATTCTCCATGAAATCAAATGGGTCAATGACTTGACTCTTGAGGTAGTCGCTGTAAACAGAGTGAATCATCGCATCAAATATCTTAACGCAATGAGACTCGCTTGGTCTAAACGCACCCTCCTAAATGTAAGGAAATCAATGTGAGAGAGAGAGAGAGAGAGAGAGAGAGAGAGAGAGAGAGAGAGAGAGAGAGAGAGAGAGAGAGAGAGAGAGAGATGTGAAGGGAAGGGAAGGGATAGGAAGGGAGGGGAAGAGAGGGTTAAGGAAGGGAAGGAAAGTAGAGGGAAGGGAAGGGAGGGGATGGGAATGGAGGGGAAGGGAAGGAAAGAAAAAGGGATGGGAAAGGAGGAAGAGAGGGTTAAGGAAGGAAGGAAAGTGAAGGAAGGGATGGGAAGGAAGGGAGGGGATGGGAAGGAGGGGAGGGAAGGAAGGAAAGAAAAGGGATGTGAAGGGAAGGGATGGAAAGGGGTGAGATGGGACCGGAAGGGATGGGATGGGAAAGGAAGGGATGGGATGGGAAGGTTGGGATGGGAAGGGATGGGAAGGGAAGGAAAGGAACGGAAGGGATGGGAAGGGAAAGGAAGGGATGGATGGAAGGAAGGGAAGGAAGAAGGAAGGAAGGGAAGGGAAGGATAGGAAGGAAGGGATGGGAAGGGAAAGGAAGGGATGGAAGGGAAGGAAGGATGGGAAGGAAAGGAAGGAAGGAAAGGAAGGGATCAGAAGGAAGGAAGGGATGGGAAGGAAGGAAAGGAAGGGAAGGAAGGAAGGGAAGGAAGGGAAGGGAAGGAAAAGGAAGGGAAGGGAAGGGAAGTGGGAGGAAGGGAAGTGGATGGAAGGGAAAGGAAGGGAAGGGAAGGGAAGGGAAGGGATGGTGTAGCCGCTGTTCCGGCTCAGCGGCGAAAGATAGATTAATGTGGTAGATATATATGTAGGCATTATCGGATTATATGAATTATGTCGGGATGGTCGAGCGAAGGGGTGGTGTGAGGCGGTAGTGTCGCCAGATGTTCACGGGAAAAGTGTCGAGACAGCGGCGAGATGAGTGAAATGCTGACTCGGGACGCCTGCTGGAGGCCCTCAACTCCTAGGAAAGCCTTGCCAAATGTGTGTTTCCTTAGGTTCAAAGTACAGAGGAAGGGTCACACTACCACCAGGGCCACAAAACTACCCCTGGAAATGCCCACAACTCCTAGGAAAGCCTTGCCAAATATGTGTTTCCTTAGGTTCACAGTACAGAGGAAGGGTCACACTACCACCACGGTCACAAACTACCCCTGGAAATGCCCACAACTCCTACGAAAGCCTTGTCAAATGTGCGTTTCCTTAGGTTCACGGTACAGAGGAAGGGTCACAAAACTACCCCTGGAAATGCCCACAACTCCTAGGAAAGCCTTGTCAAATGTGTGTTTCCTTAGGTTCACGGTACAGAGGAAGGGTCACAAAACTACCCCTGGAAATGCCCACAACTCCTAGGAAAGCCTTGTCAAATGTTTGTTTCCTTAGGTTCAGGGTATAGTGGAAGGGTCAAACTACCCTGGAAATGCCCACAGCTCCTAGGAAAGGCTTGTCAAATGTGTGTTTCCTTAGGTTCACGGTACAGAGGAAGGGTCACAAAACTACCCCTGGAAATGCCCACAACTCCTAGGAAAGCCTTGTCAAATGTGTGTTTCCTTAGGTTCACAGTACAGAGGAAGGGTCACAAAACTACCCCTGAAAATGCCCACAACTCCTAGGAAAGCCTTGTCAAATGTGTGTTTCCCTAGGTTCACGGTACAGAGGAAGGGTCACAAAACTACCCCTGGAAATGCCCACAACTCCTAGGAAAGCCTTGTCAAATGTGTGTTTCCTTAGGTTCACGGTACAGAGGAAGGGTCACAAAACTACCCCTGGAAATGCCCACAACACCTAGGAAAGCCTTGGCAAATTATGCTTACATCTCAAAATTATCAAATAATCTATGTTTCTTTATGTGCACCATTTAATTCTGCATGTTTTTATATATAATACATGATGATTATGTTGAGTTTATGGCTGAAAACTTGTTATAAACAGAAGCGACGTTTGAAATTTGGTGCGCGTGGCCAGCCCGGATATGGCGCCGTTTTGGCCCGGCCGTAGTAAAGGGGTTAAGCCTGTGGTGTCTTGTTGGTCAGGCATAAATAAACCAAAAAGTGAAAATGGGCAGCTCCTTAGTGTCTCCCTTGAGTGAGAAAGTGCCGGGCCAGCCCCTGCTACTTACTGTGGAATGCTTCTTCATATAAAAATCATGTGATAAAAATGGCACAGCTATAAACACTAAACCATAAGTAAAAGTGGCTGCTAAACCCAGACGGGCTAGGCACGGGTCATATAGGATGACTGGCAGGAACCAACACTATGACCCACCACTACATATATGTAACAGGTTCACAGCATGGTGTGGTGAATGCTTATGATATCTTGTTGCCTTCCCATGACTGAGCCTTGGGGAGCTTGGCCATTTCCAGGGGGAGTTTTATGACCCCTCTGCCCGGGCTGCCTCTGTACAGTCAATGTGAAAAAAAGACTCATTACAAACCCAATAATCTCCTTTTTTTGCCTTTGAAAAGAGTTTGCATTAAGAGTCTACGGATACAGCAAGCTTACTATGAGGGGCCTTGAGCCAGGAAGCGCTTTTGGCAAATATCTTGTAAAGAAACAGCTTGAGCATGGCCCTGGCACCATTGTGAAGGATTAGGGCGCTCATTTGGGGGATAGTTTTGGGGACACATTAATGGAAACAACATTAATTGAAATGGGGAAATTTGTTTGGGTTTATGATCTTTTGCTTTGGGAACTAAATTCAGGAACAAATTAATCTCATAAACACACACACACACACACACACACACACACAAAATGGTTCCAGAACTGGAGGGACTGACATATGAAAAGAGACTCAAGGAAATGGACTTAGCAACACAAGAACAAAGAGGAGACCTAATACAAATATATAGGCTATTGAGTAAAATGGAAGAAGTAGATAACGAGAAATTGCTACTAAGAGAGGAACCTTCCAGCAGGAATACTAGAGGACATAGTAAAAAGTTGAGGAAGGGAAGATGCTCAAGAGACATAAAGAAATATAGCTTCCCACAAAGAAATATAGAGCTTTGGAACAGACTAAGTGAAGAAATAGTATCGGCAAAGAGTGTGCAGGGGAAAGTTGGATAATTATAGATACGGAGACGGGACCACACCAGCGTAAGCCCAGGCCTGTAAAATTACAACTAGGTAAATACACACACACACACACACACTCACAGACTCAAACATATACTCATATTCATAGTGTGTGTGTGTGTGTGTGTGTAATGAGGTATTTGTTATGTATTTTTTTGTTTCCATGTCCTTAGGTAAGCTGCTGGGGTAGTCCTCGGTGGAAGAAAGTGTAAGCCATCAGCAGGGGACAGCTGCTGGACACACAGGAGGAACTGTCACCAGGAGGGACACAACACACAAGAAAAAGACAACAACAACAACAAGCAGGAGGAGGAAACAAGGAAAAATAAACTCAACACTCACCAATAGTGTGTGCTGCTCCTTCTCTTCCATTCTCTTCCTCCTCATCTTCTTACTCTTCTTCTCCTTCTTCTTCTTCTTGTTGTCTGTGCATATTGTTGTAAATTGTCCATGCTCTTCCTCCTCTCTGCATCATAAAAAACTGTGTCAACAACCACTGAGCTCCTTCAGACTGTAATGGCACAGATTGGCACCAAAACACCCAAGCTAAATACATGAAAGGCAACAGCTTCTGGCATAAAATAACAAAGAATGACCTCGCTCACTCAGATAATAATAATAATAATGTCTCATTTGTAAGGAAGAACAGATGATTTTTTGGAGTAAAGACGTGTGGTTTTGTCAGGTTAGGTCAGAGGGCGGCACCCAGCATTTTTACGGCAAACCTTCTAAGGGTGGAGAAGGGGTCAACAAACAGGTGGGCCATTATTTAAAAGCACCAAAATCTCCCAGAAAGAAACATTTTTGTCCACCAGTGTCCCACAGGTCATGTTCTGGGGACAGTGTTGCCTCTAGACAAGGTAATACTTTTTTGGTCCCTGAATGCAGTGCAGTAAAGAAACACTTCCAGAAAATAGAAACAAAATTTATATGACACAAAAATGTTTATGTAAGCACACACCCGCTGGGCTGTGTGTCATTGGGCGACACATTCCTCATGCCCACAAAACAAACAAAATAAAATCACAAAGCACCATTAAATCTGCATTATGAAGCCAGATCTATACCGCTATATTACACCAGTCCAAAGCGCTGAAAAACATGGCTCTCCACCACACTGTGACCACCCAGGGAGACTGTGTGTATGCACACACCCCTGAAAGCAGCGAGGCTCCTTCCTTAACCCCCTGGACCCCAGCGATGCGTCACGGAGCGTTGTGGCGCCCTAATGGAACGGCCAAGGAGGCTAATGTTTTAACCCAGTAGCAGCGGGGATCATGTTTCTTAATGGTCCCTCTAAGTGAGAAAATGAGAAAAAATCATCACTCTCACAAACCATTTCATAATATATATCAATGCATTTGTGATCAGTTTATGCATCATCTATTTTGGGGGGTTTATATCATGGCATAAATTTGGCCCGTCGCTGCTACACGGTAAAGCCACAAATTTGGCCCGTCGCTGCTACACGGTAAAAAGCCACAAATTTGGCCTGTCACTGCTACACGGTAAAACCACAAATTTGGCCCGTCGCTGCTACACGGTAAAGCCACAAATTTGGCCCGTCGCTGCTACCGGGTTAACCGTACACGAAAGGGGTATGACGGGACAGTACCCCAAGCAGGCAGGACCCACGCCACGCCTTGCAGGTCACTGTTCTCAGTTATTGCGTTTGTGTAAACATGTCACTGGTCATGAGGAGACACACTTATTACAAGTTCCTCTGTCGCCCTCCAACTCCTACCTCATCAGCTGAGGCAGTAAACCTTGACACACACAAATGTGGAAGAGCTTGTTGCATTGCTCACATAAAAAGTTGGGCACAACATCTGTGGTCATATGCCGGAGAGAGACAGAAGGGGAAGGAATTATAGGAGAAGGGAATAGACTCCAGGAGATGGGACACAACCTCCGATTAATACCTGGTACACTGCTGGGTGGACAGGAGTGTAGGGTATCGGAAAAGCCGCCCAATTTTTTCCACTCCGGGAATCGAGCCTGGCTCTCGGTTGTGAGCCGAGTGTGCTAACCACTGCACCACGAAGCCCCGCCTTGCTCACATAAACTTACTAACAATCACACTAACACCATGCAAGTAGGAAACATTAAATTAATTTGTATTTTTTTATCTGTAAATTCAAATCTATGCCATTTTGGTGAAGGTAACAGGAGGCATCCAGACACAAGCAGACTGAACCAAGACTTGACTTACTGGGTTACTTGACAGAGTTGTTGTTGTTGTTGTTGTTGAGAGTCCACCGCTGCTTGGGCCCCAGTCCAGAGGGCCTCTTCTGGAGCTCCAGGATGGAGTTTGAGCCTGCCGAACAAAATAAGTGACATTGAAATGTTTAGTAGTGTAGGCAATAACTGTGTGCTGTCCACCATGTTGTAAGGAAAGACAGGGACACTATATATCATACTGTACACATGGAAACAAGACTGTGTGTGTGTGTGAGGGAAAGGGCCGTTGGGTAAGGCAGTGCGGGTGTCATTCTAGAGTTTTGCACACACGCACACACGCCTCCAAAACACACACAAGCCTTCACACACGCACACAGGCCTTCACACACGCACACAGCCCCGCACACACGCCATAAAGCACAGCCGTGAGTGACGTGCCTGACACACTAATAAACACGAAAAATCCGCCCACAATCTCCACTCCCTGTTTTCTCCGTGTTCTCTTGGTCTCCGGCGGTTACTGTGGGTTTCTAAAGGCGTGGAGAACCATTACCACATGATATACCGCCTCAGACACCTCCGTCAGGCTTTACAAGTAGAGAAAACGGTAAAATAGTGTGTTTGCCTGGAAAGGAGAGGTCGGCGGCCATCTTGTCTTCCTCTTCTTCTTCTTTGACCTGTTACCTGTATCGTGTTGTGTTATTTTGTTCCTTATTTTGTGTTCTATGTATGTTTTAATGGCGGGAAATGCTTGACGAAAATGTGATTACTGTTTTTACGGGTTTAAATTATATTGAGGAAGTGTTTTCACGCTTGTTGGGGTAGATAGTTAGCGCCTAACTAAATTGTCTAAGCTAACGAAATTGTCGTACTTGGCTCATTTCCTTCTGTTTTTAGGCCAAAACTATTAAAAACACTTCCATAATCATCACTGTAGACAATATCTTTAATTATGAGGGTGTCGACATCAAATATACACTGATTTCTCTAATAATTGTACAACTTAAGATAATACATTTCAAAGTCTACCCTGAGAAACATATAGAAAACGTAAAGAAATGAGGAGTTAGAGAAAACGACAGCGTGGACTAGGCTATTTCTAAGATGTATAGAGGAGGGAGAGAGAGAGAGAGAGAGAGAGAGAGAGAGAGAGAGAGAGAGAGAGAGAGAGAGAGAGAGAGAGAGAGAGAGAGAGAGAGAGAGAGAGAGAGAGAGAGAGAGAGATTTACATAGATTTACATAGAAAATCAGACCACACAGACCCCATGGTCCAGACTTGGTGGTCTGTCCTTAAACCTAAGTGATTTTACATTAATCAGAAGACTCCAAAACGTTGCATTTCTACTCTAGTTGATATTAAGTTGAAGGAAGTGACGGTCGAGCTTATTTTTGAAGGAGTCAATCGTGTTACACTGGACCACTGACGGTGGAAGCTTATTCCATTCTCGCACTACAACGTTGGTGAAGAAAAATTTGGTGCAGTCTGAATTTACTTGTCTACATCTGAGTTTTACGCCATTGTTCCTCGTGCGCAAAGTGTCATCGATCATAAACAATGTTGATCTGTCTACATTCGTGAAACCATTAAGTATTTTAAAACATTCGATCAGTTTTCCTCGGAGGCGACGTTTCTCAAGAGAGAACATGTTAAGGGTAGAAAGCCTTTCTTCGTAGGATTTGTTGCGCAAGGAAGGGATCATTTCGTTGCCCGACGCTGAACACCTTCTAATTTAGCAATATCCTTTGCATGGTGGGGAGACCAAAACTGTACCGCATATTCCAAGTGGGGTCTGACTAAACTGTTGTAGAGCGGGAGTATTACATCTTTATTCTTAAATAAAAGTTTCTTTTAATGAAGCCCAACATTCTGTTCGCTTTATTTGCTGCATCGATGCATTGCTGTGAGAATTTGAGGTTTGACGCGATTTTGAACCCCAAGTCCTTGACGCATTGAACGCTTTTGAGTTTAACGCCGCGCATTTCGTAATCGAACTTCTTATTCCTCGTTCCAACTTGAAGGACCTGGCACTTGTCTACGTTAAAGGGCATCTCCCATCTATCCGACCAAGCTGAAATTTTGTGCAAATCCTCTTGGAGGCTTTGCCTGTCTTCGTCAGTGAGAACCGAGTTACCAATCTTTGTGTCGTCTGCAAATTTACTAATGCGGTTATTGAGTCCAACATCCACGTCGTTGATGTAAATAATGAAGAGCACTGGGCCAAGAACCGAGCCCTGAGGGACGCCACTAGTGACCGGCGCCCACTCTGAGTTAAATCCGTCAATCACTACTCTGTTGTCTGCTCTCAACCAATTCGCGATCCATTGGTTTACCTGACCGTCAATACCTATTTGCTTTAATTTGTAAAGTAATTTATGATGCGGGACTTTATCAAACGCTTTCTGGAAATCAAGATAGACTACGTCCAGTGATTTGGTTACGTCATAAACAGTGAAGAGGTCGTTATAAAAGGTTAATAGATTTGATAGGCAGGATCTTTTGTTTCGGAAGCCATGTTGTGAGTCCCCAATTAATGAGTGGCTTTCAAGGTAACTCACAATTTTGTCTCTAATTATGCCTCAAGTAGCTTACCTACAACCGAAGTTAGACTAATGGGCCTGTAATTACCTGGTACTTTTTGTCTCCTTTCTTAAAAATCGGTGTCACGTTAGCCTGTTTCCAATCTGAAGGACAATGCCTTGTCGCAAGGACATATTGAATACGGTTGTGAGGAGGAGAGTATTTCGCTCTTGTTTCTTTCAGCAGAGTTGGATATACTTTATCAGGTCCAGGATTTTATTTGTTTTAAGTGATTTGAGGGCTTTAAGGACTTCATCGGGTTTTATTTCAAAGTTAGACAATGCATGCTCGAGATTTACATTAGTACTGGTGTTGGTGGTGGTGAGAGGACTGTTATTAAACACCGAGGAAAAGTAATTGTTTAATAGGTTTGCAACGTGTTGGCTGTCAGTCAGAGAGAGAGAGAGAGAGAGAGAGAGAGAGAGAGAGAGAGAGAGAGAGAGAGAGAGAGAGAGAGAGAGAGAGAGAGAGAGAAAGAATTTACATAGAAAATCAGACCACACAGACCCCATCGTCGAGACTAGGGAGGGAACTGTCACAGGGGGGAAGGAGGAAACATGGAAACATGGAAACGCAGGCAACAGAAAGCCTATTGGCTCATTACGAGGTTGCCCGCTTGGGTGATTTAATCTGCTCGACAGCCTGGGGCCTGGGGAGCAGATGAAAGCACCTCGACATTGAGGAGCAGATGAAAGCGCCTCGATATTGAGGAGCAGATGAAAGCAACTCAATATTCAGTTTACTACCGACGCAGCGAAGTGACGGTCGATTCTATATTTGAAGGAGTTGATAGTATTCGCATTTACTACTTCTGAAGGAAGATTGTTCCAGTGACGGATGACTCGGTTTGAAAAGAAACTCCTTCCGATGTCTGTGTTACATCGACTAGACTGAATGGGTAAACCGTTATTTCTAGTTCTTAGGTTGGTTTGCAATTCAAAGAAATTGGAGTAATCGACGTTATTGAATTTTTATAGATACTAGAAGACTTGAATCATATCTCCTCGTAGGCGTCTTTTCTCTAATGTAAAGAGATTGAGTCGTTTGAGTCGTTCCTCGTACGGTTGAGCCCTTAAGGTTGGTATCATTTTCGTGGCGCGTCGTTGAATCCTTTTCCAGTAAATCAATGTCCTTTCTGTAATTAGGAGACCAGAACTGTACTGCATACTCGAGGTGCGGTCTTACCATGGAATTATACAAGGATAGCATCACGTCTGGCGTTTTACACTCGAAGTTCCTTGCTATGAACCCGAGCATAGTGTTGGCTTTGTTATATGCTTTACAGTGATTCGCGTGTTTCAGGTCACTGCTGATAGTGACTCCAAGATCCTTTCCTCCTGCATCGCTTGCAGAGGTCTCCCATTCATGATGTATGTGTGGTTACTATTTCTGGACCCAATGTTCATGACTGCATTTGACAAAATTAAAGGACATTTGCCATTTTTCCGACCATTCGATAATGTGATTGAGGTCTTTCTGAATGATTTCGCAGTCGGTCTTTGTGAGGGCCTTTCCCCCCACCTTAGTGTCATCAGCAAATTTCGATATTGTGGATTTCAGTCCTGATTCGAGGTCGTTGATATATATGATGAAGAGAATGGGTCCCAGCACTGACCCTTGAGGCACTCCACTAGTGACTGGAAGCCAATCGGAAGGCTGTCCGTTGAGTAGTACTCGTTGTTTTCTGTCGGTGAGCCAATCTCTTATCCACGCGATCAGATTGGCTCCAATGCCAGCCGAGTGCAGTTTCAAGGAGTCGCTCGTGCGGTACCTTGTCGAAGGCTTTGAAAGTCCAGGTATATGACATCACTGGGGATGTGGGCATCCCAGTTCTTATATATACCTTGGAAGAAGTCTAATAAATTCGTTAGGCAGGAGCGCTTGTTTCTGAAGCCATGCTGGGTGTCGGAGATTACATTATTGTCTTCTTGAAACATAACAAGTTTGTCTCTAATAATCTTTTCGAGTATTTTTCCTGCCACTGATGTCAAACTTATGGGCCTGTAGTTTAATGCAACGCTTTTGTCTCCTTTTTTGAAAATTGGTGTTACGTTCGCCATCTTCCAGTCTTCCGGGACCTTTTTCAATTGAACAGATTGGTTGAATATGTTAGTGAGTGGCTGATGTATTTGTTGTTTAAGCTCTTTCAATAACCGCGGGGACAAACCGTCAGGTCCTGTTGACTTGTTCGTGTCGAGTTTATCCAAATACTCTTTCACTTCTTGGTCGCATATTGAGTCAATTTTCAGGGGCGTGATTCCCCTCGGCGGGTCAGGGTTCTCGGGCATGGTTTCGATGTTCTCGACTGTGAATACGGATGCGAAGTTACTGTTGAGGATTCTGGCCATCTGTTTACTGTACTGAGTTGCAGCTCCAGTCTCGTCTGTCAGGGAACCAATATTGGATTTTACTTTCTTTTTCGATCTGATGTGTGTGAAGATTTTTTTTGAGTTTGTCTTGATGTCACGCGCTATTTGTTTTTCGTAGTTGCGTTTACTACTCCGAATAAGGGTGCGACAAGCTCTGAGGCTGTTGTGGTACTGAGTACGGGCTTCGGCCGTGTCATTCTCTTTCATTAGGTTATAATTCCTTTTTTTTAAGTTTACCACCCTTTTTATTTCTCTGGTCATCCACGGTGGATCTACGGCACCATTTACTCGCCTGGGTTTCGTCGGCACTGTAGCCTTTTCTACTCCCAAAAGCTTGTCTTTGAAGTTGTTCCACACGTTGTCGATTGTATTGTCGGTTAGGTGAAGTTGGTCCCAGGTCGCAGAGGGAAGCAGCTCACGGGCTAGGTTGAAATTTGCTTTTTTGTAGTCTGGTATCACTGACGGATTGTCTACGAGTTTGTGACTTATGTTGACATTGAAACGGATTATGTGGTGATCGCAACCGTTAATTTTATCACCAACTTCAAAGTCGCGAATGAGGTCGGGGTCGCTTACTAATACCAGATCCAGCAAATTGTTTTCTTGTTGGTTGAGTTACAACTTGAGTGAGGAACGAATCTCCACCATTTCTATAAGCCTGTTACCCTCTTGATCTCCAGTCAATTGTCCCCAGTCAATGTTAGGGCAATTAAAGTCCCCAATTATTATTGCTTGTTTACTTTGTGTTAAAGAGTGAAGCTCTTCGTACAGGGCAGTGTCATCGGCTGCCTGTTGTTTTGGAGGCCTGTATACGGTCGCAAGTGTTAGTTTCTTATTATTCGCAGTTCTTTCCACAGAGACGGCGTCGTAATTCTCGCATCCTGTTTGTCTATTTTTATGGCAGGAGCGTACTTTTACGTAGCAAATTACCCTCCTCCTTTCTTGTGCATTCGATTTTTTTGGAAGCTTTCGTACCCGGGAAATGACAGTTCAGATACTAGATGTGCAGAGTTGGCCCAAGTCTCTGTGATGGCTACCACATCTGGTTTCTCAGTTGCAATATACGCCCTAATTTCGTCCTTTTGGGTAATAGACTGCGTGCATTTGTGTACAAAATGGAAATGTGACTATTGGTTTGGCCGCGTCGTGTTGAATGAGTTCGCTTGTCGGAGGCGTCGTTGGTTACACAGTTTCTTGCAAGCCGCATCGACGCTACGGTTCGGTTGATCAAGGGTTGCCTTTGCCTTGCCCTCGCCTCCAGTTTTTTGAATAGCTTTTCGAGAAGCTTTCAACTGCATCGTTCAGGAGCCTTCCTAGCCGCGCCGAACCAACCTCGTTCAAGTGGAGTCCGTCCTCCCAAAACAAATCTGGGCGCTGGTTGAAGTGATGCCACGCGTTCGTGAACCCTACACCTTCATCGTTACATAACTGCTTTAAACTAGTGTTGACGCCGTACGCTTTACTGTTGTTGTATCCGGCGAACGTATTGACTCTCGGTAGAATCCCAGAGACGATGTGAGGGGACTTGGTCTTGTATTTCCGAATGACTTGACGGTATTTTGATAACAGGTCCTGAGATTGAGTTGACTGAAGGTCGTTGGTTCCCGCATGGATCAGATACACTGTGTCGTCCTTCGCATTTACTGAAACTGCATCGACAGCTGATTCAATATCGTCCAGTTTGGCTCCGGGGATACAGAAACGCTGCCGTGTCAACGTATTCCGACCGCAAAACTCCGTAAGTTGGCCTCTCACCACACTGTCGCCAACTAAGTTGACTCTAGTAGTCAGTTTGCCCATGCCAGGAAATAGTGTCTGGTTCGTACAAGTGACAACTGGGAGAATGGTCTTGTGAGTTCTTTTGGAAGGGCGCGAGGTACAAGAGGGAGCGCGGGTGAAGGTGGGTTTGGAAGTGGTGGTGGTGATAGTAGTGGGTGGTTGGGGAAGGGTGGAGGGTGAGGTGTGGATGGAGGGAGATGTGGTATGAGAAGTGGAGGAGGAGGAGGAGGAGGTTGAGTTCGTGTTGGAGGTGGAAGTGGAGGATGGAGTGGTGATGAGGAGAGGGGAGGAGTCAAGGGTGTTGGAGGGAGAGGAAGGGAGAGTGGGAGAAGGGGGAGTGGTACTGTAGATGGAGGTGGATGAGCTAGGAAGGGAGGTGGATGAGGTGGAAGGAATGGTAACGGTGGCGGCGGGTTCAGGCGTGGCAGAGGAGTGGGGTGGTTGAGGCGAAGCAGAGGAGATCGTGTTGGAGGTGGAAGGGAAGATGGAGTGATGAGGATCGCGGAGGAGTCCAGGGTGTTGGAGGGAGAAGAGGGAGTGGGCGTGGATGAGGTAGCAAGGGAGATGGATGGGGTAGAAGGAATGGTAGGGGTGGCGGCGGGTTCAGGCGTGGCAGAGGAGTGGGGTGGTTGAGGCGAGGCAGAGGAGATCGTGTTGGAGGTGGAAGGGGAAGATGGAGTGGCGATGAGGATAGGGGAGGAGTCAAGGGTGGTGAAGGGAGAAGAGGGAGTGCGAGTGGATGAGGTAGGAAGGGAGGTGGATGGGGTGGAAGGAATAGTAAGGATGGAGGCGGGTTCAGGCGAGGCAGAGGAGGAGGAGGAGGTATGTAATTGGGTTAGACCGTCAGAATATGAGTTTGAGGAGGAGGAAGCTGGAGTAGGAAGGGCGGGGAAAGACGTCACAGCTTCCCATATCAGTACATTTGAGCGTTTCAGCTCATCGTTTATCGAGCTAAGTGCTTGGATACGCGAGTCCAAAACACAATATTTACATATAGACTCGCCGAGTTGGAAGTGGATCGCGGCAAATTTCTGCGAACAATTCCCGCAAGTGAAATATTTGGGCATGGTTACAATTCCTTTTTTCTTTTTTTTCCGTAGCAAGAAACTTTAGTTAAGATATATTTAGAAACTGCGTGGGTGGCTTGCTGAATACCAGGAAGGAGCTCAACTGAACACCTGGAAGGAGTTAGGTAGGGGTCGGGTCGAGTTCCGCGGGGGGTAATTAGTTGGACGGCAGAGAGGCTTGTTTAGTTAAAGGAGGAGGAGGAGGGGGAAATAGTAAGAGGAGGAGGAGGAGGAGATAGTTAAAGGAGGAGGCGGTGGAGGAAATATGGGTTTGGGCGGAGAAAGAGGAGTAGGGAAGGTGATTAAAATAGAGGAGAAGGAGGAGGAGGAGGAGGTCGAGGCGGACGCAGACGAGACGAGAAGGCGGAAGAAGAGGAAGAGGAAGAAAAGGGAAAGGAGGAGAACGAAGGCGAGGACGAGGAGGAAGAAGAGGAAGAGGAAAAAAGTTAAGGAAGAGGAAGAGGAGGAGGAAGAGAAGGCAGAGGAGGAAGACGAGGAGAAAGAAGAGGAAGAGGAGGGCGATACAAATTATAGATAAAAAAAGATTGAAAAGAGAGAGATTCTGATGACGACGCCTGCCAGCGGTGGATGGCATGCCGGGGACGAGAGACACGAGGAGGAGAAATTGGCCAGTGAAAAAATGGACGGATGATGACTGTGAATGTGAATGACTGAAGAAAGAGTTAGATAGATAGATAGAGATAGAAGGAGAAGGGGGTGGTGAGAAATTGGAAGAATGGATTGAAGATTGTGAATATGAATGACTGAAGAAAGTTAGACAGATAGATAGAGGTAGAGAGAGAAGGGTGGTGAGGAATAGAATAATGTATAGAAGATTTTGTAACTGAATGTCTGAAGAAAGAGTTAGATAGATAGATAGAGATAGAGAGAGAAGGGTGTGTGAAAAAATGAAAGAAAGGATAGAAGATTGTGAAACTGAATGCTATGATGTACGAGAGATAGATAAATAAATAGATATAGGTGGATAGATCAGTAAGTAAAGTTAGGGACATACGATATAGCTGCGCGTAGCTGGTGTTCATCTCAGTTGCATACACAAATAGATAGATAGATAGACAGCCAGATAGATAGAGAGATGGAAAGAGAGTACTTACAACAGAAAGCTGAAAGAGAAAGGCAACTTAGAATTCAGAGATACAGACAAACGAACAGACACAGACAGTCAGATAGATAAATGGATAGATAGACAGATGGAAATAGAGAAAGCATGAAAAACGGAAAACATCAAGCAGAAGGAGGAGGAAGCAAGACGAGACTCAAGATTCAGTGAGGCACCGTCGGGAACACAGAGTCCGGCTGCAGCTCCAAGAGAGTAGCCGCGCCGGGACCCTCAGGACCAGGAGGAGGGGCCGCAGGGGACGCAGACGGCGAGCCCCACCTGAAGACTGAACTCACAGCTGGTGCGGAATACAGATGGTCGACCTAAAGGGGGAAAGCTTAGGGAACCAGGTCGAGTGGATGAAGTTCTTGATAACTGTGAGGGTTTAGAAAGGGAAGGAGAGGAGAGAGAAAGAAAGGGAAGGAGAGGAGAGGGAAAGAAAGGGAAGGAGAGAAGAGGGAAAGAAAGGGAAGGAGAGGAGAGGGAAAGAAAGGGAAGGATTGGAGAGGGAAAGAAAGGGAAGGAGAGGAGAGGGAAAGAAAGGGAAGGATTGGAGAGGGAAAGAAAGGTAAGGAGAGGAGAGGGAAAGAAAGGGAAGGAGAGGAGAGGGAACGAAAGGAAGGCGACGAGAGGGAGAGAATGGGAAGGCGCGGAGAGTGAAAGAAAGGGAAGTAGATTAGAGGGTAAGAAAGGGAAGGAGAGTAGAGGTAAAGTAAGGTAAGGAGAGGAGAGGGAAAGAATGGGAAGGAGAGGAGAGGGAAAGAAAGGGAAGGAGAGGGAAAAAAAGGGAAGGAGAGGAGAGGGGAAGAAAGGGAAGGAGAGGAGAGGGAAAGAAAGGGAAGGAGAGGAGAGGGAAAGAAAGGGAAGGAGAAGGAAAGAAAGGGAAGGAGAGGAGAAGGAAAGAAAGGGAAGGAGAGGAGGTGGAAATAAAGGGAAGGAGAGGAGAGGGAAAGAAAGGGAAGGAGAGGAGAGAGAAAGAAAGGGAAGGAGAGGAGAGATAAAGAAAGGAAGGAGAGGAAAAGAAAGGGAAGGAGAGGAGAGGGAAAGAAAGGGAAGGAGAGGAGAGGGAAAGAAAGGGAAGGAGAGGAGAGGGAACGAAAGGGAAAGAGGGAAGAGGGAAAGAATGGAAAGGAGAGGAGAGGGAAAGAAAGGGAAGGAGAGGAGAGGGAAAGAATGGAATGGAGAGGAGAGGGAAAGAAAGGGAAGGAGAGGAGAGGGAAAGAATGGAAAGGAGAGGAGAGGGAAAGAAAGGGAAGGAGAGGAGAGGGAAAGAATGGAAAGGAGAGGAGAGGGAAAGACAGGGAAGGAGAGGAGAGGGAAAGAAAGGGAAGGAATGGAGAGGGAAAGAAAGGGAAGGAGAGGAGAGGAAAAGAAAGGGAAAGAGAGGAGAGGGAAAGAAAGGGAAGGAGAGGAGAGGGAAAGAAAGGGAAGGAGAGGAGAGGGAAAGAAAGGGAAAGAGAGGAGAGGGAAAGAAAGGGAAGGAGAGGAGAGGGAAAGAAAGGGAAGGAGAGGAGAGGGAAAGAATGGAAAGGAGAGGAGAGGAAAAGCAAGGGCAAGAGAGGAGAGGGAAAGAAAGGGAAGGAGAGGAGAGGGAAAGAAAGGGAAGGAGAGGAGCGCTAAAGAAAGGGAAGGAGAGGAGAGGAAACGCAAGGGAAAGAGAGGAGAGGGAAAGAAAGGGAAGGAGAGGAGAGGGAAAGAAAGGGAAGGAGAGGAGAGGGAAAGAATGGAAAGGAGAGGAGAGGCAAAGAAACCGAAGGACAGGGAAGAAAGGGAAGGAGAGGAGAGGGAAAGAATGGAAAGGAGAGGAGAGGGAAAGAAAGGGAAGGAGAGGGAAAGAGAGGGAAGGAGAGGAGAGGGAAAGAGAGGGAAGGAGAGGAGAGGGAAAGAATGGAATGGAGAGGAGAGGGAAAGAAAGGGAAGGAGAGGGAAGGAGAGAGGGAAAGAAAGGGAAGGAGAGGAGAGAGAAAGAATGGGAAGGAAAGAAGAGAGGGAAAGAATGGGAAGGAGAGGAGAGGGAAAGAAAGGGAAGGAGAGGAGAGGGAAAGAAAGGAAGGAGAGGAGAATGAAAGATAGGGAAGGAGAGGAGAGGGAAAGAAAGGGAAGGAGAGGAGAGGGAAAGAAAGGGAAGGAGAAGAGAGGGAAAGAAAGGGAAGGAGAGGAGAGGGAAAGAAAGGGAAGGAGAGAGAGAGAAAGAAAGGGAAGGAGAGGAGATGTAAAGAAAGGGAAGGAGAGGATTGAGAAAGAAAGGGAAGGAGAGGAGAGAGAAAGAAAGGAAGGAGAGGAGAGGGAAAGAAAGGGAAGGAGAGGAGAGAGAAAGAAAGGGAAGGAGAGGAGAGGGAAAGAAAGGGAAGGAGAGGAGAGAGAAAGAAAGGGAAGGAGAGGAGAGGGAAAGAAAGGAAGGAGAGGAGAGGGAAAGAAAGGGAAAGAGAGGGAAAGAAAGGGAAGGAGAGGAGAGGGAAAGAAAGGGAAGGAGAGGAGAAGGAAAGAAAGGGAAAGAGAGGGAAAGAAAGGGAAGGAGAGGAGAGGGAAAGAAAGGGAAGGAGAGGAGAGGGAAAGAAAGGGAAGGAGAGGAGAGGGAAAGAAAGGGAAGGAGAGGAGAGGGAAAGAAAGGGAAGGAGAGCAGAGGGAAAGAAAGGGAAGGAGAGGGAAAGAAAGGAAGGAGAGGAGAGGGAAAGAAAGGGAAGGAGAGGAGAGGGAAAGAAAGGGAAGGAGAGGGAAAGAAAGGAAGGAGAGGAGAGGGAAAGAAAGGGAAGGAGAGGAGAGGGAAAGAAAGGGAAGGAGAGGAGAGGGAAAGGAAGGGAAGGAGAGGAGAGGGAAAGAAAGGGAAGGAGAGGAGAGGGGAAGAAAGGAAGGAGAGGAGAGGGAAAGAAAGGGAAGGAGAGGAGAGGGAAAGAAAGGGAAGGAGAGGGGAGGGAAAGAAAGGGAAGGAGAGGGAAAGAAAGGAAGGAGAGGAGAGGGAAAGAAAGGGAAGGAGAGGAGAGGGAAAGAAAGGAAGGAGAGGAGAGGGAAAGAAAGGGAAGGAGAGGAGAGGGAAAGAAAGGGAAGGAGAGGAGAGGGAAGGAAAGGGAAGGAGAGGAGAGGGAAAGAAAGGGAAGGAGAGGAGAGGGAAAGAAAGAGAAGGAGAGGGAAAGAGAGGGAAGGGGAGGAAAGGGAAAAAGAGGAAAGGGAAAGAAATGAAAGGAGAGGAGAGGAAAAGAAAGAGAAGGAGAGGAGGAGAAAGAAGGAGAGGAGAGGAAATGAAAGAGAAGGAGAGGAGGAGAAAGAAGGAGAGGAGAGGAAATGAAAGGGAGGAGAGTAAAGGACGGTCTAAGGGAAGGAGTTTGTGGGTGAGTCAGTCGAGAGGGAATGTGAAAAGTGTTGAGTTAATTCGCGATCTCTATCTTTTTAACGTCGGAATAGACACAAGTATATAATTTAGAATGTGAAATAGTTGACGTGATTTTTCTGTTTGCATTTGTTTTATTTCAAGCAAAAAGAAACTAAAATAAATAATGGAATGTAAAAAAAGTTGTTGAGTTTGTTCCTTGTATATCTCTTTAAATTAGCAAAGGAAACTGTGAAATATATAATGGGGATGAGAAAATAGCTGATGAATTTGAGATATTTGCATTTGTTTTCATTTCACGAGGGAAACTGAAGGTCACAAAGTATTAGACAAGGAGATGCAGTTAGGGTAAGTCACACAAGGGGAGACAGAGGTTAAGTTAGGTTAGATTAGGTTAGCCAAGAGGAGACAAAGGTTAGTTAGGGCAGGTTGGACAGATAGAGGTTAAGGTAGGGAAGATGAGGTTAGACAAGAGGAGGCAAAGGTTAGCTAGGGTAGGTTAGACAGATAGAGGTTGTTAGGTTAGATTAGGTTAGACTAGTGTAGGCATAGGTTAGATAGTGTATGTTAGCCAGATAGAGGTTAAGTTAGGTTAGATTAGGTTAGCCAAGAGGAGGCAAAGGTTAGTTAGGGCAGGTTGGACAGATAGAGGTTGGTTAGGTTAGATTAGGTTAGACAAGAGGAGACAAAGGTTAGATAGGGTAGGCTGGACAGATAGAGGTTAAGTTAGGTTAGATTAGGTTAGCCAAGAGGAGGCAAAGGTTAGATAGGTAGGTTGGACAGATAGAGGTTAAGTTAGGTTAGATTAGGTTAGCCAAGAGGAGGCAAAGGTTAGATAGGGTAGGTTGGACAGATAGAGGTTAAGTTAGGTTAGATTAGGTTAGCCAAGAGGAGGCAAAGGTTAGATAGGGTAGGTTGGACAGATAGAGGTTAAGTTAGGTTAGATTAGGTTAGCCAAGAGGAGGCAAAGGTTAGATAGGGCAGGTTGGACAGATATATGTTTCTGCTGGGAATGGTGATTTGTTCGTCTCTGAGAAAACCTTACAAATACAATGAACCAGAGGAGTGACATTTGTATCAACAGTTTAGTGAAGTTAAATTCGGTATAACAGTAGCCTCAAGTCCTCCTGGCCGACGTATGTTTAGCAGGTTTGGAGTTAAAGTCCTGCTTAACTTGTCTTTTACTGGTTTGTGTCTTACACGGAGCGGTGATGTGAACTCTATCTAGACGAAATGATGACTTTCGGCAGCCACAAGCTATGTGCGTCATCTTTCGTTCATGAGGTTGCCTAGTCACAAAAGGATTTATACAGATAGAGGGAGAAGAAGTGGAAACGGATAGATATTTAGGATTAATATTTACATGTTTACAATGCTCGGTCAGGCTAGCGTGGCGCCCACGCCACGATGAAAGTAAAACTCTATGTACAAGGATGGCCGGGCAAAATGAGGTATAGAAAGTATGAAGACGAGAAAGGAAGTACACAGTATAAGGGAATGGGAAAAAAAAAATGAATGGGATACAGGATGATAAGCCCATGAGGGACAAATAGCAGTTAAATGCAGTTAAACAATTGGCACATGGTTACATTACCTATAGTAATGGTGTATAAACAAATAAAAACAAGTGCACAAAAAAAAAATATTTGTTTTCTAATATCTAAACTCCCGGGAGAATGATTTATTAACTAAATATAATATGAGAAATAATATAGTAGAAAATATGATCATGATCATGGAATAAATGGTATGGGAATACATACATGGTTAAGTTAAAATATGGAAACAAAAAAATTGGTTGTATATGGAGATATAGGTGTATATACAAATGGTAAATAGATACATATCACAGAGGACTTGCATGTTAGTTAGTTATTGTAAAGAAATTATCCTGTCCTCTGGTTATAGATAAATGGCATATGAATACAATTATGCTCAATGAAAAAAAAAAAATATTATTGGACAACGGGAATATGGTCTATGCCGTTGCTGGCTGTAAGGGGCGCTGGAGGACGGCTCGACGCAGGAAGGCGTAGCGGCGGTGGAAGACACAGATGAGGAGGGTAGCTAGGATCACAGTGAGCGTCAGTACCGTAGTCAGTGACGCGAGGATGGGGTATACAGTGTCGGGGCGAAGTTCTGGCCATATGGTGAGAGAGGAAATGGGTTGTAGGGTGATGTTCGGTGCAGTGAGTTTGGGTAAGGTGTCTCCTAAAGAGTGTAAGGGTTTGAGTTGTAGGGGAGTTGTTGGTGTCGGCAAGTGAAAGGGTTTGAGGTTGTAGGTATGAAAGGTTTGGTTAAGCAATAGATGGTTAGATTGTTTAGTGGTTAGGTTGTGGGATGTGAGACTGCAGGCCTCCAAGATGACAAAGGAGCCGTGGACAGCGGTGTTGCTAGGTCGGGATCCAGGGCAAATGACTGTAAGAGCAATTGAATGATGGAAATAGAAGTAACGCCAGGGTTTCACTCTAAGGTGGAAGATGGTGGTATCCTCGACTGGGGTGAAAAGACACAGAGATTCAATTGGGGAGTTTCTAACTAGACCCAGCTCACAAGGATAATGACTGGGAGGCACAAAGACGTACTGATAAGCAGGGCAAAAGGTACATCTGGAATCGGGTGATATGACAATCATGAAAGTCAGCTGGAAAAGCAATGTGCATGAAATCTGATGAAACCAAGAGAGTGTCATGAGATGTAGATAGTTGGTAGATGGAAGAATTGACAACTGTAGGGAATGGATGAATGTGATAGATAGTGAACATATCTGGCGACCTAAAGGGTATATGCACCAAGATACCATCTGTAGTCAATGTTGCCTCCATGTAGGGATAATAATATTGAACCTGGGCCTCACTGAAAACAGGAGCGTTTTTCTGTTCTGGCCCAATCAATGACATGCATAAGTTCCTGAGGGGTGAGAAGGGAAGGGGTTACAACACCATCTAACACGTCTCTGAGTAGTGTAAATGTGTCCTGCAGTGCTAATTTAAAATTTGTGATTGCAAGGTAGACAGCTCTGAGGTTTGCTGCCATTAAAGCCAAATGGTGAGCCAATAAGTACTGGTGTTGGACCTGCTGAAGCTGGGTTATGAGGGATGTGAAGTTGTTGAGGCGGTCTATGATAACTTTTTGAGTCTTAACAACCGTCTCAATAGCTTTGTTTTGGGAACTGAGAACAATGGCCTGGTTATTCAAAATAGTACCCATTTGTCTAACTGATCGTGAACTTCAGCAACATCGGCATCTGAAGCTGTACCAATGAGGCCTTTAACAATCTCCCACCAATGTCGATGAGACCACGCTTGGACCTGGCGTGGGCTACTGGTGTTTTAAGGTAAGTTGAAAGGGGTCCATTCTAGCAGACTATCAAAGTATTGTTGTATATATAGGAAAGTTTGCATGAGAGTAGAGTAATATGTCAGCGTGAGTGTATGGTTTTGTTTATGAACTGTGTCCGAGGTCTGATTGAGTACAGATTACGCTTGCTGGATCTGGCGCCGGAACTGGGGTATATGGAGTCGCTCCAGCTCACGAAAATCGCATAGGGTAATGCGGACATCGACCACGTCCTCCACCACCATCACGGGGTTGTCTGGCTCCACGATTGCCCCACACGTAGGTGTTGTTCATAGGAGGGCTGCTTCGTGGCATTTGTGGGGAGGACCAGGAGAACACCTCCCAAGACACATAGGCAAGGAGTAGCATCGCAACTGGGTGAGATAATAGAAAGTGGTTAGTGGATGGATAAGGTAAAAAAATTTTGGGAGAAGAGAAGGACACTAAGGGATGAAGATGGTTCTCCGTACAAATGCATCAGTGTGCAGATGTGTATGATCTTAGTTTCTTCCTGTAGTCGTTGGTAGTGTCCACCTCAGCTGGGCCTGGAGTATTTGTCGGTGTCGTTAGAGGTCGTCAGGCGCAGGGGTCGACTCTCACAGGTTGAGGAAGAAGGTCGGTTAGTGCGTTTTAGGTGGTCTAGGTGTGCTAGCTTTGTTTCCAAGGTAGTCAGGTGGCGGATCTTGACCTTATTCCCTTTGTCGTAGGACAGTACTCGGTACGGTCCTCAAAGCGAGGTGCTAGTTTGTTTTGGGTTCCTGAATTTTAAATAGACAATGTCCCTGTGACCAATAATTTGTCGGTTGCTGATTTCCATTGTGACGCATTCATGGCAGCCTTGCTATCCTCGATGTTGGAGGTAACCCGTTTATAGATCTTCTGGAAGTCTGTCCCTCTGACTCGAACGTAGTCATCAAAATTATAGATGGGTGTGTCCTCTTTGAGGAGGAATGAGTATGGCAAGCGATGGTCCTGGCCAAAAATGACAAAATGAGGTGTGTCACCTATTGATTTATGGAGAGATGAGTTAAGAGAAGCCATTACCTGAGGCATCCATTCGTGCCAAGTTACTGAGACATCGCCGACCAGAGAGCGAAGTGTCTGAATGATTTTTCGATTTTGTCGCTCGACCATGCCATTGGAAGCTGGATGATAAGCCATGGTATTTACCTTATCAACTTGGTATTCCCTGCAGATTGCCTCCAAGATTTTATTGTTAAATTCTGTGCCATTATCTGAGATGAGGACTTTAGGGGTGTTATATTTACAAAAGACTTCATCAATGAGAGCTTTAGCTACAGTAGTTGCTTGCTTGTCCACTATGGGAACTAGAACCGAGAAACGACTGAAATGATCAATGGCAACCAATAGGTATTTGTGTCCTTCAGTAGTTTGGGGTAATTTTAATAGGTCAATAGCAATGGTATCCCATGGCTCTAAAGGTATGGGATAGCTTTTGATGGGGACTTGCTGAGTAATGGATCCATAATTTTCTGCACAAGTGTGGCAGTTGTTGATGTAATCAATGATGTCGAGCCGCATACGTGGCCAATAATATAACAAACGGGCTTGCATCAAAGCTCTACTTTTTCCAGGATGGCCTGCATGAGGGGAAGAATGTATGTTATGCAAGATCATAGAGACTAGGCTTTCTGGTACGACGATTTGTGTAACTTCCCTATGCGGACCGTATTTAGTTGTGATGTATGTATTCCTGACGAGGATGCCGTCGTTGAGATCAAAGTCAGTTAAGGGTACAGGGAGCGGTGGCAAGGAATTGGGGTCGCCACTCTGCAGATAGTATAGGATGGGTTGACAGAAGTTATCTGTTTGTTGCGCTGCGCGTATGGAATCATTCAAAGTTGGGTCATGAGTTCGACTTGGGTCATCCAAATGATCTACATCCATGTCCATTATCGCGCCGATATTTCTGGATAGGGCGTCCGCTACCTGATTTACTGCTCCAGGGACATGAGCAAATGAGGGATTAAAGTCTTGGACAATGAGGCTCCATCGGGCCAATTTCCCCGTGAGGGTTTTAGTATTGAATAATTCCACCACGGCTGCGTGGTCGGTTCTGACATGGATATTGTAGCCATAAATGATGTCACGAAAATGACGTAATGCCCACACGACCGCAAGGGCCTCAAGGTGGGTAGTACTGTAGTTTGATTCTGCTTTGTTGAGCGTGCGACTTGCATATGCTAGAGGTTGTAATTTATTTCTAACATCATATTGCATGAGAGCGGCTCCTAGGCCCGTGCCACAAGCATCTGTGTACAGGAAAAAGTCTTTTGTGTGGTCTGGGTAGGCCAGGACAGGCGGGGATGTCAGTGTTGTTCTAAGGAATCAAAAGCTTCCTGATGTTCCGCCCCATGTAAATGTGGAGTCTTTGCGCAAAGTTGAGTGAGGGTCTTGCAATGCGTGAATAGTCCTTGATAAAGGATCGATAGTACCCGACAGTCCTAGGAAGGAGCGACAGATTTCACGTCTGTGGGCACAGGATAGTTAAAATAAGCCTTGACTTTATCAGAGTCGTATGTACACCATTCTGATCCAGGACATGGCCTAAGTATGTGATGCTTGGACGCAAAAATGACATTTTGGGAAACGCAGAGTTAGACCTGCCTGGTAAAGGCGATCAAATACTTCTTGTAATAAGGTAATGTGTGAGTCGACATCCTGTGACACTATGATGATGTCATCTATAAAGGCGAAAACCTGTTTGCCAAGGAGGCCATGCAAAACTTTGTTGACTAGTTTTGGAACGTTAGTGGCGCACCACTAACTCAAAGTGAGTTTACGAAACTGCCAGTGACCCGAAGGGGTAGAGAAGGCTGTAAGCGGTTTACTATGCTCATCGAGGTCAACCTGCCAATAGCCACTTGCTAAATCTAAGGTCGTGAAAACCTTGTTGTTGGTGCCCATGCTGCTTAAAATATCCTGCAAGTGAGGTAAGGGGTATCTTTGAGGGTGCGAAACAGCATTTAGTTTCTGTAGTCAACAACTGGCCAGAAATTGGCCGTTTTCTTCTTCACAAGGAAAATGGGAAAATTCCAGGAGAAGTAGTGTGTTCTATAATACCTGATGCTAACATGTCTTTGACTGCAGTATCTAGGATAGGTCTTTGAGAGTGTGGTGTTCTGTATGCAGGCACATAGATGGGGTTGGTATTGGGATCAACCGGTATTGAATGTGTTAAAACATTTGTGGATCCACAGGATCATCCGGCAGACTGACAATGGAGTGGTATGTCTCTAGTAGGTTGTGCAATTTCTCCCTTGCTTCTGGAAAAGCTAGATCTTCGAGATGAGTAGCTAGGTAATCATTTACTTTTGTTTATGATGATCACCCGCAAGATTTCAGAGGGGAGATGATCTCGATTCCTGTACGCTACCTATGCGTTCAGGTAGAACTTCAAAGTCAACGACGCATGTCCCTTGACGGAACTTGCGTACGTATGGGGATGAGTTGTGCATTATTAGGAAGGTTTGACCATTTTTATCTACTTTGCAAAGTGCATCCTCCATAGTCATGGCATTCATCTTCAAGCTCTCACTCATACAGATAGCCTCACATTCATCACTTATACCCTTATACTTATATATTTTTGGGTGGACTGGTCACGGACGTTTGCTGAGTGGTGGCACAGATTGTTGTTTTGGTGATACAACGTAGGTGGTGACCTCTTTTGTAGGTGCAAGTACGAGCTATGGGGCTTGTAGTCGTCTCATAGGGAGTGTAGTAATCCCGTAATTGTAGAGAGGGTGTGCTGGATTTTTCGATTGTGCTGGAGTTCACACTGGTTCACTGGTATGGAGTCACCACGTAATTTGAGGCACTTTGTGTAGGCCAGTATTATTTGATGATAAATCCTTTGTAATCGCTTTGTAATCGCTTTGTAATCGCTTTGTAACCGCTGCCACCAATATAAGTTTAGCAGGTTTGGAGTTAAAGTCCTTGCTTAACTTGTCTTTTTACTGGTTTTGTGTCTTACACGGAGCGGTGATGTGAACTCTATCTAGACGAAATGATGACTGCCCTCGGCAGCCGCACAAGCTATGTGCGTCATCTTTCGTTCATGAGGTTGCCTAGTCACAAAAGGATTTATACAGATAGAGGGAGAAGAAGTGGAAACGGATAGATATTTAGGATTAATATTTACATGTTTACAGACGCGACGCTCCTTCACAAGTCACGTTCTCAACAAGTCTTGGCGCTAACTTGGTTCCGAACTCGCTCATTGCAAACTTCAATTAGTTCGTCAGACACTCTTCGTAAGGTCCTCGACTCATTGTATCATTATTTCGTCCCAATCAACTCAGCGGGTTTGTAAGCTGCCAAAACATACACAAAACACAACGACCATTCCCTGTGTAGTGTTTGGCGTTGATAGATAAAGAAGCAGGAGGAGGAGCAGGCGCGGAATCAGGAACTGAGGCAGGAGCTGAAAATAACGTGTGATAGAGAAAGGAAGAGCAGCAGCAGCAGCAGGAGCAGGAGCTAGAAATGATACGAGTAACTTCCCTTGCCAATACCTCTCGCCTGCCTCCCATACACAAAGACTGCTAACACTCCCTATGGTTATTATTATTGTTATTATTATTATTATTATTATTATTATTATTATTATTATGTAAGAGACGAGCAAGGCAGAGAGTGAAGTGCAGAAACAGTAACCCACCTGTTCAGCTGCACCCAGTCACAAGAGACGCAGAAAAAGAGAAAATGAGTTGATAGAGAAAGGAACAAGAACAGGAGGAGGAGATAAACATAATGACAAACTTCTCTCGCCAATGCTTCTCGCCTCCAGCCTTCAGGGACACCACCACTCTGCCTGCCGAGCTGTCTCCACTTCCTGCAATCAAAGTTTTCACGAAGGAAGTGTTGGGACAGCCCGGGAGCTAATTGGCCTTTGCATCTTAAAGCTTCTCACTGTATTTAAGAACATAAGAACATAAGAACGCATGAGTCTGCAAGAGGCCGGTAGGCCTGTACGAGGCAGCTCCTTTGACCCTAAGCTCCCGTGTATCTAACCCCACCTAATATCGCTGTCCATGAATTTATCTAGTCTATTTTTGAATGTGACAATTGTATTGGCACTCACCACATGACTGCTAAGCCTATTCCACTCATCCACCACCCTGTTAGTAAACCAATTTTTGCCAATGTCCCTGTTGAATCTGAATTTATCAGTTTAAACCCGTTACTTCGTGTCCTACCGGTTCTCTTACCAACAAAAACCTTATGAATGTCTCCCTTATTAAAGCCCTTCATCCATTTATAAACCTCGATCATGTCTCCGCGCACCCTTCGCCTTTCTAGAGAATGCAAGTTTAACTGTTTGAGTCTTTCCTCGTATGGCAAGTTTCTCAACCCCTGAATCATCTTAGTCATCCTCCTCTGCACCGATTCTAACATTTTGATATCCATTCTATAGTAGGGTGACCAGAACTGAACCGCATAGTCAAGATGAGGTCTAACTAATGCTAAATATAGTTTGAGGAAGACTTCGGGGCTTCTGTTGCTTACGCTCCTTGAAATAAATCCCAGTACCCTATTAGCTCGATTTCTAGCTTGAATGCATTGTGCCCTTGGACGGAGATCAGAGCTCACTAAGACCCCTAAATCCCTCTCGCACCCAGACCTACTTATGAGAGTGTCATTTAAGCAATAGTTATGTGAGGGGTTGTTTCTACCTACACTCAGAATACTGCACTTCCCTACATTGAACTCCATCTGCCATTTATCCGCCCAGTCATATAATCTGTTGAGTTCACCTTGGAGAATACTAGCGTCCTGATCCGACTCAATTACTCTACCGATCTTGGTATCATCTGCAAATTTACTAACATCACTACTAATTCCTGTGTCTAAGTCATTGATATAAATAATAAACAAAAGTGGACCTAATACTGAACCTTGTGGGACTCCACTCGTAACACATCCCCAGTCAGATCTTTTACCATTGATTTGCACTCTTTGCTTCTCATTGCTAAGCCACGCCTTGACCCAGTTCAAAGCTTTACCCTCTACTCCGTGAGCCTGTAATTTAAGCAACAGTCGTTGGTGAGGAACTTTGTCAAACGCTTTACTAAAATCAAGATATATTACATCATAATTTTCATCTCTGTCAACCGCCTCAAATACTTTATTGAAGAAGGACAAGAGATTGGTGAGCATGACCTACCTTTTGTGAACCCATGCTGCGAGTCGTGAATTAAGCTATGTTTCTCTAAATGCTCCCGAATGTTCTTGGCTATTATGGACTCGAGCAGCTTGCCTATAACCGATGTTAAGCTAATTGGGCGATAGTTTGAAGCAATTGACCTGTATCCCTTTTTAAAAATCGGCGTCACATTAGCTACGTTGCATAGGCTCGGCACATAGCCAGTATTTACCGACATCTTAAAGATATCGGTTAGTGGGTCACTGATTATATCACCTAACTCCTTTAATACCCTCGGAAATATCCCGTCAGGACCTGGCGACTTGTTCTTCTTAAGCTTATCTATCTCATCCTGAACTACTTGCCTGGTAATGATTATATCCCTCAATTTATCGCCATCCCCGCCCTCGTACACCTGAACCCTTTCCGGTATAGTTGTTCGATCCTCCTGTGTGAATACTCAAAGGAAGTAGTCGTTCAACAATGTGCTCATATTTTCTTAATTTTCTACTAGCTCCCCTGTGTTTGTTTTCGGCGGTCCAATTTTCTCCCGTGTTTTTGTTATATACATCTAAAAGAAGCCCTTAGGATTACTTTTCGCTTCATTTGCTACGTTGATCTCATAGTTCCTTTTTGCTATCCTGGTGTTTTTCTTAACTAATCTAGATAGTTCGACGTACCGGCCCCTGAGATGTGTTTCCCATTCTTTATTTTCTGATAAATTCCTTCTTTAGCAATCTCGTGTTTTAGTCCACGAGTCATCCACTTAGGATCATTGTTTTGTTTTCTAAGTGTTCGCTGTGGTATATGCTGTTCTTGCCCCTCTACTATTACTCTAACTAAATTATTGTAAGATATTTCTACCTGGTTCTCCTGGCTCTCCAATCCGCAGTTCTGGCCCTCATGAATCCCTAAATTATCCCAGTTTACCCCTTCAAGATGTCTTCGAAGCCCCTCGTAGTTTGCTCTTCTAAAATCTGGCACTAACACTGGGTTTGGATCGCGGGTTACCGCCCAGTCTAACCTAAAACGAACCGAACTGGACTATTGCTTTTGGAGGCGTTGAAATGCATATGTACAAAGAGGAAACGGATGAAAAACGGAAATAGAGAAGTAGAGGGAGGGAACAACAAGATAGAAAGGGGGAAGGGAAGGAAAGAAGGAAGATGAAAAACGGAGAAGTAGAGGAAGGAACAAAGGATAAAAAGGTGAAGGTAATGAGAGAAGGAAGATGAAAAACGAAAAGAGAGAAGAAGAGGAAGGGAAAAAAAGATAGAAAGGGGGAAGGGAAGGAGAGAAGGAAGATGAGAAACGGAAAGAGAGAAGAAGAGGAAGGGAAAAAAAGATAGAAAGGGGGAAGGGAAGGAAAGAAGGAAGATGAAAAACGGAAAGAGAGAAGAAGAGGAAGGGAAAAAAAGATAGAAAGGGGGAAGGGAAGGAAATAAGAAAGATGAGAAACGGAAAGAGAGAAGAAGAGGAAGGAAAAAAGATAGAAAGGGGAAGGAAGGAAAGAAGGAAGATGAAAACGGAAAGAGAGAAGAAGAGGAAGGAAACAAAAGGATAGAAAGGGAAGGAAGGAAAGAAGGAGGACGAGAAACAGAAATAGAGGTAGAAGGAGGGAATGTATCTATAGAACTCCTCACTACATTTATTACCTTTAGAAGCGTTGAAACTTAAAAATATACCAAGAAGAAAACAAATCTCGAGAGCGCCTTCCTATATTTCAGAAGCACTACTTTTGGGGCGTTTAAATGTACCTCCACAAAGAAGAAAACGAACCTTAAGGACTTCTCACCACACTCTAGGGGCACTATCTTTGGAAGCGTTGAAAAGTAGGTATACGAAGAAAGAAACGTAAGGGAGAGGAGGTGGTGTCAAGAGGTGGCTGGAGGATAAATTGACACCTTCTTGACACCTTGACACTTCTCCCAATCTGTCAATAAGAAATTTAGACAAGAAAACATACCTTCAGAATTCTCTACAGTTTTGGGGCATTACCTTTAGAAGCGATGAAAAATAAATATGCAAAGAAGAAAACGCATATCTAAAACTCATGACATCTTTGAGGATTTGGTTATGGATTTGGTTAAAGATTTGGTTAAGGATTTGGTTAAAGATTTGGCTAAAGATCTGATGATGAATTTGGTTAAGGATTCGGTGATAGATTTGGTTAAGGATTTGGTTATGGATTTGGTGAAGGGATTGGTAATTTTTTGTGAAGGATTTGGTTATGGATTGAGTCAAGGATTTGGTTATGGATTTGGTTAATGATTATCTTTAGAAGTCATCTTCAGACGTCATCTTTGGAAGCGTTGAAACTCAATACATACACGGAAGGAAACGCATCTAAACCCTATCACTACATTTGAGGAGCATTTGATTTCATATAATTTAACTTGAGTATCTTCGGAGGCTTTGAAACAAATACACAGAAGCAGAAAACGTATCTTCAGACCTCCTCACTACAGTTTTGGGCCGATACCTTTGGCAGCCTTGAAACTTATATAAACAAATAAGAAAGAGTGATATATTGTGGCCATGAAAACCTTGGCGTGTCCGTGTCCCCGAGGCAAGACGCGGAAAGTTTGGGCCCTCATTCCCCTCGTAATGCAGGACACAGTTTGGGGAAGTGTTGCCTGCAGACTGACCCCTTTCCCTTCCCCCAACCCTCCACCTCCCCTCCACCCACGCCTAGGCACCTGTCAAAACACACACCTTTTCTCACACACACACACACACACACACACACACACACACACACACACACACACACACACACACACACACACACACACACACACACACACAGATTAACCCCCTTCCCTCTCACGTCACCTGTCAAACACACACCTTTCACACACACACACACACACACACACACACACACACACACACACACACACACACACACACACACACACACACACACACACACACACACACTCCTTTCCCTTGACTACTTTAGTCAGGCATAATTTGACTGCGCATAAACACCACGCCGCGGCCATCGTTATTTTTGTTGTTGTTGTTGTTGCTGCTGCTGTTGTTATTACCTGATTATCAAATCTCTCTCTCTCTCTCTCTCTCTCTCTGGTTTTCCTTTTTTTTTGTTTTCTTCTTGTTTTCTTCTTCTCTCCTATCCCTTCTTTTCGGTCTTCATTAGAACAAAAAAACAGATTAAAGGAGACACAAATACACTTCTATCCCTTGCCAAACACAGGCTCAACGGCTAACGCAACGGAACTGTGCACCGAGGCCACGTGCAGCTATATGGTATCCCCAAAACTTTATCTTCTGAGATCTACTACTGACGGCGGCAAACTAATTCTGTCCCTGCTTACCTAAATCATGACGCAGGCAAGCCAATTCCATCCCTTCTTACCTTAGATATGGACAGCGCCAAGCCCAAGTGGTGTTGCCGGAGTTAAGAAGAGGAAGTCAAGTGACGCGAACCGCCAAGGTACAGAAAGAGAGCTCTCATTCGTGCTTACCTGAAAGGACAGAGAACAGTGTTAGAATGCTCTTGAGGGTATATTTGAGTGGGCGTTGGGAGAGAGGATGCTGTCTGTGTATGGGTGGGGTGGAGGCGGTCTGTGTGTGTGTGTGTGTGTGTGTGTGTGTGTGTGTGTGTGTGTGTGCGTGCGTGCGTGCGTGCGTGCGTGTGTGCGTGCGTGCGTGCGTGTGTGTAATAATAATAATAATAATAATAATAATAATAATAATAATAATAATAATAATAATAATAATAATAATAATAATAATAATAATAATAATAATAATAATAATAATAATAATAATAATAATAATAATAATAATAATAATAATAATAATAATAATAATAATAATAATAATAATAATAATAATAATAATAATAATAATAATAATAAATGGTTTATTCTTATATTGGCACATATATGAAAATACACAAAATACAATGATATTTATGTGATGAGTAATGGGGGAGGTGGAGAAGGGTGGTTGGTGTGTGTGTGTGTGTGTGTGTGTGTGTGTGTGTGTGTGTGTGTGTGTGTGTGTGTATGTGTGTGGTGGGGTGTAGGGGTCATCTGATCCATAACCAAATCCTTAACCAAATCCATAACCAAAAACAACCAAATCCATAACCAAATCGTTCACCAAATCCATCAGCGAATCCTTAACCCAAATCCTTCACGCTGGGTCCAGGCAATCCCTCACCGCCGGGCGCCCACTCCTCGCTACTCTTTCCGCCGCGCCGCCCTCACGTGATGCATTAGGCCAAGTTTTACAACAACGCGGGCGGTGGCTGGAAGGATAGCAAGACGGCCCCGCGTCCAGGAGGACGCGAGTTCAATCCCCGACCGGTGCCACAAGCTGGGATTTTCAGCCGCCGCCGAGTGGCTTAACTACCCACATGCTGTCCAGAAGACCACCTATCCAGCATGAGCCAATGCAAGATGGCGCCACTATAAACACTCGCCTGCGCCAGAACGCTGGGCCGACCATCAGGACCTGGAAAGAGCCCGGACCGACCATCAGGATCCACTGGCGCTATAGGCCGCGCCGTAAAAAAAAAAAAAAAAAAAAAAACTGAGTGTGGCGAAAAAAATTCCAACTTTTCTCATAATTAGTTTAGAAATGTGTAACGGCGTGTGAAGCTTCCGTCAGGCCGACTTTGTGCCCGACGGAATGTGGCGCCGGAACACACTCGGCGAGGGAAGAAATAATGAAAATAGAAAAGCAATGACAATAATAATAATAACAACAACAAAAATAGTAGTAGTAGCAGTAGTAGTAGTAGTAGTAGTGAGTAAAAGTAGTAGTAGCAGTGGTGGTGGTGGTGGTAGTAGTAGTAATAGTAGTAGTAGTAGTAGTTAAAAGTGTTAGTAGCAGTGATGGTGGTGGTGGTAGTAGTATGCAGTAGTAGTAGTAGTAGTAGTAGTGGTAATCCAGCTGTGGATCTTCGCGACGCAATAGCCGCCCTAGCAAGAAAATTGGCATCAGAGAATTGCCAACACCTCGAGCCTCTGATGGCCTGCCGGCTCATCCCGCTGGATAAAAAAACAGGCTGTCGCCCCATCGGGATGGGGGAGGTGCTCAGGAGGATCATTGGCAAGGCTGTCATGGAGGTGGTGAAGGACGACGTGAGGAAGGCGGTGGGATACCTCCAAGTGTGTGCAGGTCAGCAGGCTGGGTGTGAAGCTGCCATTCATCCCGTCAGGAAAATGTTCGAAGACCCAGAATGCGAGGCGGTGCTGATGCTGGACGCTGCAAATGCGTTCAACAACATCAATAGGGAAACAGCACTGCACAACATCAAAATCAAGTGTCCTATATTCGCCCAATATATTGAAAATACATACAAGGAACCTCATAATGACCAACGACTTGGAGACCCGGTGGCCATACAATCCTCAGAGGGCACCACCCAGGGCGACCCAGTGGCCATGGCAATGTTTGCCCTGGGAATGATGAAGCTGCAGGACATCATCCGCCATGAAAACACCAACGTCAAACAGGTGGCTTATGCGGATGGCCTCACCGGGGTAGGAAAGTCTGCAGACCTCAGGAAATGGTGAGACCTCGTCAATGACCACGGCCCTAAAATAGGGTACCGTCCCAAAGCCACGAAGTCTGTGGTGATTGTAAAACCAGAGGCATACGATCGGGCCATAACCGCATTCCAGGGCAGTAACGTGGAACTGTCAGTTACCGGTGAAAGACACCTCGGGGCAGTCATTGGAACAGCTGAATACAGAACCGAATATGTGAAAACAGCTGTAAAGGCGCTGGGAGTCCGAACTGCAGAGGCTGAGCGAGATCGCCAAAACGGAACCGCAAGCAGCCTACGCAGCATTTACGTACGGTGTCAAGCATAAATGGAACTACCTCATGAGGACAGTTCCTGATGTTGCTCCGTTACTAAAACCTCTGGAAGATGCTATCAGAAACACCTTCATACCGGCGATAGCAAATGGGAGATGCCCCAGCGACCAGGAGAGAAGGTTGCTGGAGTTGCCGCCAAGAATGGGTGGGCTCGGTATCACCAACCCGCAAAATCTGGCAGAGTCTGAATTCGAGAACTCACTCCGAATCACAGCCTCCTTGACCGGATATATTACCAATCAAAATGAAAGGGGAGAAGACAACGCTCAAGATATTAGGTCACTAAGGAATGAAATCTCCAAAAACAGAGAAGAAAAACATAGAGACACTCTGAGTGACCTGATGAGAGAACTCCCAGAAGACACAAGGAGGAGGACAGATATTGCACAGGAAGTGGGCGCCTCAAACTGGCTAACCACACTACCTATCAGGGCAAAAGGCTTCAACTTAAACAAAAAAGAATTCACTGATGCCCTTGCCCTCAGGTATGGCTGGCCAGTGGATGGGCTCCCAAACATGTGTAACTGTGGCTCACCCTTCAACCAAAATCATGCCATGACATGCAAGAGAGGAGGTTTCGTCTGCATGAGACATGATGAAGTGAGAGACGTAACAGCTCAGATGCTGAAAGAAGTCTGCCACGACGTGACTGTGGAACCCATGCTGCTCCCTCTGCAAGGCGAACACCTCGCCAGACGCACCGCTAATGTTTCGAACGAAGCACGAGTGGATGTTAGCGCCAAAGGGTTTTGGACTCGTGGACAAAGGGCATACTTTGACATAAGGATCTTTGATCCCATGGCCCATTGCCACAGAGACCTGACCCTTGATGCAGCCCACAGAAGAAACGAACAAGAGAAGAACAGAGCATATGAAGAAAGAATACGGAATGTGGACCAGGGCTCCTTCACCCCATTAGTGTTCACGACGTCAGGACGGATGGGACCAAGGGCGCAGAGCTTCTACGCAAGACTCGCCGAAACACTCGCGGATAAGAAACAACAACCAAGAAGCAAAGTGGTCGCCTGGATGAGATGCAGGCTGTCCTTCTCCCTCCTGAGGTCAGGTCAGGCTTGGTCTGCCTGAGAGGAACCAGGTCACCTGCACCCAAAACCACCCACATTGCCGACCTGGAGTTTGAGGCGACGGTGGTTGATAGTCGTATAAACCACAAGCTCTGTTAGCTTAAGAATAATATGTTTAGTAAGGTTTGTAATACTAAATAAAGATGGTTGTCGGCCACAGTAATTGGCTGGGTGGGGCCAATGAATTGCTTTGTGAAAGGATATGAGAAAAGATACCGCTCACAACGCAACTCTAATAGATGGAGGCCCGTAGTAGTAGTAGTAGTAGTAGTAGTAGCAGCAGTAGTAATATTAAAAATCATCACCAGGTTTTTATTCTCTCTCTCTCTCTCTCTCTCTCTCTCTGTGTGTGTGTGTGTGTGTGTGTGTGTCAGCCTCCTTCACAAGAGCTCCCAAGTACTCTCCAGGCCATCTTAAGCACCCTCCGGTAAAGCCGTTCATAGATGGGAAGACAACTCAGGCCAACACATCGACCAGTTCAAGGGTCTCACGAAACATGAAAACTGGTCACGTATTCTCAGACGCTTTCGGCTCTCATGACAAATATTTCCCGAGGCCACGAAGGAGATTAGTCGGGTTCTCGTGGTGCAGAAGCCTTGCCAAACCATCACTAGGCTCACAACACTACTCATGAAAATACTAACACAACCTCTACGAAGGGCAGTGTTCTCAAACGCTTTCGGCTCCAACAACAGATGTTTCCCAAGGCCACAAAGGAGATTAGTCGGGTTCTCATGAGTGTTTTTTTCCACGTTCATGGTAGAGAAGCCTTGTCAAACTATCACTGAACACACACTACGCATGGAAATACTAACACAACCTCTACCAAAGCTTTTTCAAATGTGAGTGTGTGAGTCCTGGTATGTTTAAAAATATGGGCCTGACATTAGTTTGCATAGCTACGGCGTGCTGTAGAGATTAATTCACGCTCAGAAAACACAAATTTATCGACGAAAATCTGGAGGAATACATTTTATGGCGTGACGTGCCGAATATGATAAATGATGGAGAGGGAGGCCGAGGAAGAGGCTGAATTATTGTGTAGAGGAAGACTTTTTTTTTTTTACAGTCAAGGAAACAGCTCAATGGCAACAAAAGGAAAGTGTAGAAAAAAGCCTTCTAATCGCTGCTCCTATAAACGAGAAAAGTAAAAAGTGGTCAAAAGACATGAAACAAAAATATCAACTAACAAATATTATAAAACATACCACAGTGGAGGACCATATAATTTGGGATAATATACTTTTTTTACAGTAAAGGAAGCAGCTCAAAGTCGTGGCAACAATTTCCACTACTCAGCAAGCCAGTCATCGGTCTCCTGCACCACGCGCCGACAACAAGGGCGTGGAGGAAGCAGGATAAGGACGTGTAGGGAGGTTTAAGGAGACAAAACATGAGGGATTGATGAACTTGCTGCTAATGAAAGAATGACCACCTGCTCCATTCAGTCTGTTTTCATCTTTTCAGTTTCGATCCCGCACCAGGAGACGCTGAAGATGCACTACGTAAGGCGAATGAGGACGTTTAAGGAGGCAAAACATGAGGGGTTGATAAACTTTCTCCTAATGACGAATGACCGCCCTCTCCATTTAGTTTGTTTTCATCTTTTCAATTTCAATCCCGCACAGAGAACAAGGACGCTATGGAAGAAAAATTAGGGCGTACAAGGACGTTTAAGAAGGCGAAGCATGAGGGATTGACAACCTTTCACTTAATGGACGAGTGCACTAAGCCTCCCTAACCTTTCCAGCTCCCTTCATTCATATTGTTTAGGTCGTTGCCACTTCAAACTCGCACCGAGAAACAAGGACGCTGAGGAATCACTGTGGAAGGAAGGGTTTTTCAGGAGGCTAAACAAGGGAGACTACTAACCTTTCTGCTAATGAACGAATGCCCGAAACATAGGGCCGTATTACTAAAAAATTCGTCGCCCAAGTTCACATATTTGACAAGGCTTTCGTAGGAGTTTGGGGCATTTCCAGTAGTTTCATGACCCTGGTAGTAGTTTGACCCTTCCTCTGTAGCATGAGCCTAAAGAAACACTCATTAGAACCCGATTGATCCCCTCTTTGACCTTTAGAAATAACTGATGTGAGAAGCGAAAGTGTCTTGTAATACCGGCCAAAGACGCTGAAGAATCACTGTGCAAGGAAGGGTTTTTCAGGAGGCTAAACAAGGGAGATTATTAACCTTTCTGCTAATGAATGAATGCCCGAAACCTCGTATCCTTTCAAATCCTATCCTGCCAGTCGGTTGTTTTGATGGTTTCCACTTCAACCTCGCACCGAGAAACAAGGACGCTGAAGAATCACTGTCTAAGGAAGGACATTTTAGAGGGCAAAACATGAGGGATTGGTAACCTTTCTGCTAATGGACGAATGCACGAAACCTACGTAGCCTTTCCGTCCCTTTCGTTTCAGTTCGTTGTTTTGAACGCTGAAGAATCACTGCGTAAGGAAGGACATTTTAGACGGCAAAACATGAGGGACTGATAACCTTTCTGCTAATGGACGAATGCAAGAAACCTCCGTAGCCTTTCAAGCCCTCTCCTTCCAGTCTGTTGTTTTGATCGTTGCCACTTCAACCTCGCACCGAAAACAAAGACGCTGAGAAAGAACTGCGTATAGAAGGGCGTCTCAGGAGGACAACATAAGACATTTGATATCCTTTCTGCTAATGAACGAATGCACTGAACCTAATTAAATTAACCTTTCCATCTGTTGTTTTGATCCTTTTCATTTCAATCTCGCACCGAAAACAAAGACGCTGAGAAAGAACTGCGTATAGAAGGGCGTCTCAGGAGGACAACATAAGACATTTGATATCCTTTTTGCTAATGAACGACTGCACTAAACCTACTTAACCTTTCCACCTGGTGTTTTGATCCTTTGCACTTCAATTTCGAGCGCCGAGAAAGCTCTCAGAAAGGAAGGACATCTGAGGAGGCAAAAACTAAGGCATTTGATATCCTTTCTGCTAATGAACGAAGGCACTAAACCTGCCAATAGCCTTTCCAAGCCTCTCCTTCCAGTTCGTTGTTTTGATCCTTTCCACTGAACTCCCGCGCCGAGAAGGGAACAAGACGGTCTAATAAGGTGAAAAAAGTTACCTCAAAAGACCTGACGTTGATGCTATTTTGAGTTAGCTTGAAGGACCGAGAGAGAGAGAGGGACAAGTTCAAGAAATTAGGACTGATTAGGTTAGTTAAAAGAGAGAGAGAGAGAGAGAGAGAGAGAGAGAGAGAGAGAGAGAGAGAGAGAGAGAGAGAGAGAGAGAGAGAGAGAGAGAGAGAGAGAGAGAGAGAGAGAGAGAGAGACGAAGGGTGAAGAAATGAAAGGCAAGAAAGTTATAAGGTAATGAAGAGGAACAAGAGGAAGAGGAAAAAGAAGAGGAGGAGGTAAGAGATAAGACAGACAGACAGGAGGTAAGAGAAGAAGAAGACAAAGAAGAAGAAGAAGAAGAAGAAGAAGAAGAAGAAGAAGAAGAAGAAGAAGAAAGGAAAAAAGGAAAAAGAAGAAATGGAAGAGAAGGAAGATGATTGAAAAGTTGGAAGGAGAAAGAAGAAAAAAAAAGTCAAAAGGTAAGAGGAAGAAGATGAAGAGGAAGTGGAGGAGGAAGTGGAGGAGGAAGAAGGAGGAGGAAGAAGGGGAAGAAAAGGAGGCTCATAGTTAAAGGAAGAGGAAGAAGATGAAGAGGGAGGGGAAATGAAGAAGTGGAGGAGGAGGAAGGAGAAAGGGGAAGAACAGGGGTAGGAGAAAGGAGACAGGAAAAGAAGGAAGAAAGGGAAACCTCGAAGTTAAAGGAAGAGGAAGAGGAAGAAGATGAACACGTAAGGAAAAGGAAGAAGAGGAGGAGGAGGAGGAGGAGGAGGAGGAGGAGGAGAAAGAGACGGAAGAAAGGTAAAGCTCGAAGTTAAAGGAAGAGGAAGAGGAAGAGGAAAGCGAAACGAAAGAAGTGGAGGAGGAAGGAAGAAGAAGAAATGGACGAAAATAAAGTTAAAAGGTAATAAAGCTAATGGAAGAGAAAGAAGATCAAGAGGAAAGGGAGAGGGGAAAGGAAAAAAGTGGGGGAGATGGTGATGGTGGTGGAGGAGGAGGTGGTGGAGGTGGTGGTGGAGAGGCGCCGAAAAGTTTATGTGCGGGGCAATGTTCCAGAATGCTTGGGACGGGCGGCCAGGCGTGAAGGCGCGGGAACAACAGCGGGAAAGAGGTGGCAAGGAGCGACGGCCGGGCTTAAGGAGGGAAGAGAAGGAGGTTTAACCGCTAGGACACACTAAACGAGGCCACCAGGAAATGCATACACCACCCCATGAAGATTACACGGACTATTGTGGACATGGGTGGGGTGTAAAAAGAGATTGTAAAATTGATATTAGAATGATCTCTGTGTCCATTAGTGCTTTATTAGGCCTGGGTTCAAGGAGGGAGGTAGTGGAGGATTAGCAGCTAAGGCACACTGAACGAAGCCAGAAGGAAATGCATGCAGCATCTCCATGAAGATTACACGGACTATGGTGGAGATACTTAAGTTCTGGAAATAGATGAGAGAATAGATAATAAATTGGTCTCAGAGTAAGAAAGGAGTGGAGTATTAGCAACTAAGAGGAAGAAGATGAAGAGGCGAGGGAAGAGGAAAGGGTGGAGGAGGAAGGAGAAAGAGGAAGAAGAGGGGTAGAAAGAGATAGAAGAAAGGGAAAGCTCGAAGTTAATGGAAGAAGAAGAGGAAGAGGAAAGGGAAAAGGAAAGGGTGGAGGAGGAAAGAGAAAGAGGAAGAGGAGAGGTAGGAGAAAGGAGAAAGAGATAGAAAAAAAGGGAAATCTCGAGGTTAAAGGAAGAGGAAGAGGAAGAGGAAGCAGATAAAGAGGAAAGGGAAAAGGAAAGGGTGGAGGATAAAGGATAAAGAGGAAGAAGAAAGGTAGGATAAAGGATAAAGAGGAAGAAGAGGGGTAGGAGAAAGGATCAAGAGGAAGAAGAGAGGTAGGAGAAAGGATCAAGAGGAAGAAGAGAGGTAGGAGAAAGGATAAAGAGGAAGAAGAGGGGTAGGAGAAAGGATCAAGAGGAAGAAGAGAGGTAGGAGAAAGGATAAGGAGGAAGAAGAGAGGTAGGAGAAAGGATAAAGAGGAAGAAGAGAGGTAGGAGAAAGGATAAAGAGGAAGAAGAGAGGTAGGATAAAGGATAAAGAGGAAGAAGAGAGGTAGGAGAAAGGATAAAGAGGAAGAAGAGAGGTAGGAGAAAGGATAAAGAGGAAGAAGAGAGGTAGGATAAAGGATAAAGAGGAAGAAGAGGGGTAGGAGAAAGGATCAAGAGGAAGAAGAGAGGTAGGAGAAAGGATCAAGAGGAAGAAGAGGGATAGGAGAAAGGATCAAGAGGAAGAAGAGAGGTAGGATAAAGGATCAAGAGGAAGAAGAGGGGTAGGAGAAAGGAGAAAGAGATAGAAAAAAAGGGAAAGCTCGAATTTAAAGGAAGAGGAAGAGGAAGAAGATGAAGAGGAAAGGGAAAGGAAGAAGAAGAGGAGGAGGAGGAGAAACAATAACCCCCAACACACACCCATCACAGTCATAATACCAATACTTTCCCGTGAGCGACCCTGTCATTTCCTGAAGCCTCGACTATTGCCGCACACGCGAGCCTCGTCAGAGCAAACACCGAGATCAATGAGAGGCGGGATACAGATATTAAAAGCGGACAAAACACTGCAAAGACTCTCACACTGGTAAACTCTCGCCTCCCGCTGGTTAATATTTTTTTTACAACAAAGGAGACAGCTCAAGGGCACAAAAAAAGGAAACAATAATAAAAAAGCCTGCTACTCGCTGCTCCTATAAAAAGAATCAAAAGAGGTGGCCGAAAGAGAGGTCAATATATAGTGCCGTATTTTTAAACGCTACAGATTCTCACATCAACTATTTTTAAAGGCCAAAAAACAGGTAAAATGCGTTCTCATGTGTGCTTTTGGGGTTCATGGTACAGAAGCCTTGTCAAACTCCCACTATGGTCAAAACACTACCCCCAGGAAACGTCCTTAACGCCTACGAAAGCCATGTCAAACGTATGTGCTTGGGTGACGAAATGTTTGATAATGAGTGTTTTTTAGAGTTCATGATACAGAAGCCTTGTCAAACTCCCACTATTGTCAAAACAGTAATAATGAGTGTTTTTAAGAGTTCATGGTCAAACTCCAACCGCGGTCAAAAAGCTACCTCAGGAAATGCCCACAACTCCTACGAAAGCCGTGAACCTAAAGACACACTCCTTAGAACCCGATTAATTCCCTTTTTGGCCTCTGGAAATAGCTGATGTAAGGGGCAGAAGCGTTTAAGAATACTGACCTACGGCCCTCTGACCCAGCAAGGCGGAAAACAGTTTTGGCTGCACCCTTCCTGCCTTGATGGGTGGGTGGCGGGCGGCCGGTGACAGGGAGGACAGCAGGACTCACGCCGGCACGCACTGATGCCCAAGATATGGCTGCGCGAGGGCCGCCACTGCTGATGCTTGAGATAGGGCAGGAAGGGTAACTAGGGGATGACGGGTCCACGACGCAACGCTTAAGGGGCGGGACGTGCGGCGACGGGCTCTCGAGGGGAAAAGAAAAAAGGTCTGGCGCGTGAGAAAAGTGTTGAGGTGCTCGAGTTAGTGGCAGCTCTGGACGGCTTCTCAATGTGAACTGTTGCCATAAACGAGCAGGAGTGTTTGTCACGTTGTGCGCGTCACTCCTGTTAGCACTCCTGTCAGGGGCATGAAGGCAGTACATAATAGTGTGAAATTAAACCTCTGAACAAAATATAACCTGTGAGTAGTTGAAATAGTGTCCATCATTCTTTGCTTTGACAATAGAAGGAAGAAGGAGGAATAAAAGAAAGAGGAAGAGAAACAGGAACAGAAAGAAAATGAAGAGGAAAGGGAAAGGAAGAAGAGGAGGAGGAGGAGGAGGAGGAGGAGGAAGAAAGGAAAAGCAGCTCAGTTTTCTAGAGATTTCATGAGTATAAATTGGAGAGTTGCGTACGAATTGGCGAGCATACCCGGCTACGTAAGTTTATTTTTTATTTATCTATGTTTTTTTTATGTTTACGTTCGGCCTGTTGCACCGGTAGGCTGTCTTGATGGGGCCTATAGTGGTCGGCACCAGCCCGTTCGTGGTGCGGGCAAGTGTTTATAATGTGGTCATCTTGTCTGACTCATGGTGTCCCCCGGAACTCATCTTTGCTCCACTACACTGTAGAGAGTCTCGCTAGAGTCCGGGTTGACAGGTAGTCTTCAGGACAGCATGGGGGTAGTTTCAAGCCACTCGGCGATGACTGAAAATTGTCAGCTTGTAGCGGCGGGCTTGACTTGAACCCGGATTCCCCAGGACAACACGCCCGCACGCTGACCACTCAGCCTGTGTTATAACTAATTGGTTCACGGTCAGCACACCCAGCGCATGATGAAGGGAAAGGCACGTCATTATAATCAGGCAACGGGATTTAATTATAATTATTAAAGGGAGACATTCAAGGAGAGCAGGAGGCGGTAAACACGGAACAGAAGAAGGAACAGACGAGAGAAGGAAGCAAAGAAGAGGGAAGATGAAAACGGAAATAGAGAGGAAGAAGAAAGGAAGAAAAGATAAAAAGAAGAGAAGGAAATTATTCAGCTCACCAGGAAGGAAGTCACGTCAGTCGGTAAATAATTATGTTATATAATAAAAGAACAATATCGACATTAATTAGTTTCCGTTCCATTGCCTCAAAACACGACACACACACACACACACACACACACACACACACACACACACACACACACACACACACACACACACACACACACACACGAGTCTTTTCCTGTAACTTCACCATCAAATCCATACCTTATTGTCACGCCAGGTTGTGTTGTGTTGTGTTGTGGCTGAGTTGCGTGTTTGCCGGGGCGGGAGAAGACAATGTTAAGCCTATTACGACACTAATGGCAAGCCTGTTAGAACACCTATTGGCATGGCTTCTTTCCGTAAACTCGGTAATATGAACTAAAAGAGATCTGGGGGAGGAATACAAGAGATTCTCTATATAATACCTGTAATAAGACGAAAGGTAGATAGATAAATAAATAAATAGATGGAGAGAGAGAGAGAGAGAGAGAGAGAGAGAGAGAGAGAGAGAGAGAGAGAGAGAGAGAGAGAGAGAGAGAGAGAGAGAGAGAGAGAGAGAGAGAGAGAGAGAGAGAGAGACGGAGAGACAGACAGACAGACACAGACAGACAGGCACAGACAGACAGACAGACAGAGAGACAGACAGGCACATACAGACAGACGGACTGACAGACAAAGGCAAACTCAGTAATACAGACATAAATGCATATACAAACAGACACAGAGGCAAAGTCAGACATTTAAAAAGATAAAGTCAAAAACAGTTAAAATAGACAAAAAAAACAGCCATAATTATACCCAGACACGAACAAATGCAGACACGAACGAGAAGTGACACACACACACACACACACACACACACACACACACACACACACACACACACAGATAGAGTCAACCGAGGGAGGGCTTAGCCGCGTTAGCCTCCCCCTCCGGGCCTAAGTACTAGAGTCAACGTAAGAGAAGAGGGGAGGGGAAGAGGCCAAACGAAACCTTTTAACCTCGATCTGCAAACATGCTAACGCTGTGTCCTCGGTATTGGCAGCGCGTCTCGCGGTCGTGTCTGGAGAACCTTAGACTGGTATTAACAAAAGACTCTGGTCCTTGTTACGACTATTCTTAATGCCAGAGAGGAGCTACGTTGGGTTGTCTGAGTGTTTTCCCCGTTCACAGCGCGGAAGCCATGCAAAACTACACACTAGACTCAGGAAACAACCAAAGAAACCCTTATAACTCCCGACTGGTATTAACAAAAGCTTCTGGTCCTTGTTACGGCTATTTTTTTAAGGCCAGGGAGGAGCTACATTGGGTTGCCATGAGTGTTTTCCCCGTTCACTGCAGCGCGGAAGCCTTGCAAAACTACCACAAGGCTCAGGAAACCACCCATGGAAACCCCGACAACTTCCGCGGAAGCCTTTAAAAACAGATGTACTAAGGCTCCGAGGAGTTTAGTAATCTGGCCCTTAGGTTAGGAATTCACACGCTTGGTATTCGTTGGTGCCAGGTGAACAATAGATCGGTATTCTCAGACACTTGAAAAGATCACTCACTCTTTTCGGTGTAAAATCAAATAACAAAACGGCGCAGTATTACAGGGACAGTATTCTTAAACATTTCAGTCCACATGCACACACTTCACAAGGCTTTCATAGGAGTTTGGGGCATTTTCAGAGGTACTTTTATGACCCTGGTGGTAGTTTGAGTTCACTAATAGGCCGCCCGGACCAACCCACGTGAGGCCTCGGCGTCACGGGGTGGTACTCGCGTCCACTTCACGAGCCGCATCGAATGTCTCTGCTGGTTAACAAACATCGACGTGACCGGCAGCTGTGTCTTGTTATCGTCTGCCTAAAATAGTGAAGATAGTATTATGTTTTCGTTTTGTCCGTCTGTTTAATTAATCCTGTATTCCTAGACGTATCGGTTCCTCAGGTCGTCGATTTGAAAAGCTTCTCGTAGAAGTTGCTGGGATTTCCATGGACTGTTTTGTGATCCTCGTGATAGCTTTACACGACTACTGCACTTTATAAACAGGGAAAATCACCCAGGAAGACCTTGTTAATTACCTCTGTGGCCTTGGGAGAAAGTCGTAATAGGAGCCCGGTGCGTTGAAGAATATGGAATTATGGATCTTAGACTTTCTTCCTCTTACTGCTCGGCCCTTGTGTGAACTGCACTACTCATGTCGCTGTCCCAAGTTGACCCACTTTACGAGATCTACAACTGCATGTGTCTCTGTCGCCCGCCAACACCAATGAAGAGGACGACACTGTTCTGCTTGATGTCCGTCTTTTCAGCCTTTCCTTCTCTCACTACTCGGCTCTTGCGTCTACTCCGTTCTAAATGTCGCTGGCCCAAGTTGACCCACATCACGAGGACGGCAACTGTGTCTCGTTATCGCCCGTCTTTACCAATAAAGATACAATAATATTCTCAAGCTTGTCCTTTTTACCTTCCTTCCTCTCACTTTTCGGCTCTTGCGTCCACTCCGTTCTAAATGTCGCTGTCCCAAATTGACGCACTTCACGGGAACTCCAACTGTCTATCGCCCGCCTATACCAATGAAGAGGCGATAGTGTTTTCCTATTGGCCGTCCTTTCAGCCTTTCCTCCCCTTACCTGCTGTCCCTTGCGTCCACTCCACTCCGCAAATCACTGTCCCATGGTTGACCCACACCACGAGAAGGTCAACTGTTTTTCTATCGCCTGTCTACCAGCGAAGATACGATAATGCTTTGGTTGTCCGTTTTTTCAGCCTTTATCTCTAACTTGTCAGCCATTCCGTCTGCCCACTCCGCTCGCTGTCCCATATTTTACCCAGATCGCAAGGAGGTCGACAGTCTCTCTATCGCCCGCCCGTTTTGGTTGTTGTCCGACTTTTAATCATTTCTTCGTCTCACTTCTCGGCCCTTGCGTCCATCCAACTCATGTCGTTGTCCCAAAGTTGACCCACATTAGACGAGGCAAGGCAGCAATGCGTCCCTCGTTTTCCTCCTTTCTCACTGGCAGACGCAACAAATCGAACACACACTTTCAGCCTCGTCGTCAGTGGTCCGCGGTCGCCCCTCTTTCAGTCTGTGAGAGATTCTTCCTACATTCCTGCAAGCGGTGAGGTATAAATAAGATCCCAGCAAAAATATTACACACGATCATTTTTCGCAGTAAAGAACCCAGCGGAAAGTTTTCAATAGGAAGACGTAAATAGATAACATAAATTTAGTTCCACGGTTGTAGTAAAAATAAAATAAAAATAAGCACTGTAAAACGAATCTAGACAGACAAAATCGAAAAAAATAAGAATGAATGCATCGTGGTGTGTGTGTGTGTGTGTGTGTGTGTGTGTGTGTGTGTGTGTGTGTGTGTGTGTGTGTGATGAGGAAGGAAGAGACTCGGCGCTGGCTATGTGTGTATGTGATGATGGGAGGGGATGGTGGTGATGGTAGTGGTGGGGAAGGAGCAGGGTGGAGGGAGGTAGGGGCAGGTTAATGTTGCAGGCCATCGCTTCCTGGTGACGAGTGGGCGGGGAGGAGAGACAAACGGCGGGACAGGTGACAACGAGCGGCCCTGAGTCTGAGTCCATCCTGAAAAGTGTACGGCGGCGATACGTTACCGTGGTGGATGTGTGTGTGAGGGAGGGGGAAGGGGGGTAGAGGAGGCGTGAGGAGAGGTATAATAGTAAGGTCCATTGTAGTAGTAATAGAAGCGTGTTGGTCGGGGTGATGGTAGTGGCAGTAATAGTTGTCCTTGCAGTTTTTAGTAGTAGAGGTGGTGGTTGTGGTAGTAGTAGTAGTAGTAGTAGTAGTAGTAGCAACAAGTTTATGATAACGATGATAATGAAAAGGAGAAGGAAGGGAAAGAGGAGGGCAACAACAACAACAACAACAACAACAACAACAACAACAACAACAGCAGCAATAATAATAATAATAATAATAATAATAATAATAATAATAATAATAATAATAATAATAATAATAATAATAATAACAACAATAAAGAAGAAAAGAACAACAAGAACAAGAACAACAAGAACAAAAAGATAAGGAAGAAAAACAAAAGCACAACAATATACAGACAACATCAACAAAATAATCCAGCAACAAGACAAACAGCAACAGCCGCCAGTGTGTAACAATCATAGCGTAAGTCACACACGCAGCACAATCAGAGTCAGTCCTCACTAAGGCGGCCGCTGGGTGAAGGCGTGCCGGGATGGCGATGAGGGAGATGGAGAAGGAGGACAAGAGAATGTAGCAGAATATAAAAATGGAGGGTCAGGGAGATAAAGTAATAGAGAATGTAGAAGAATATAAAAATGGAGGGTCAGGGAGATAAAGTAATAGAGAATGTAGAAGAATATAAAAATGGAGGGTCAGGGAGGTAGAGTAATAGACATTTAAAAATACATAACATACAAACAAACATAAGCAACCAATAATCAAGAACAACAAAGACAATATAAGCAAGACCTCACTGTATATACGGAAAATTTTAGCCTATTATTCTCATGCCATTGATAGCCTACACAAGGGCTTGGATATTGCTGTTCTGGTGGTGGTGTTGTTTCGTTCAGGAGAGGAATCAGGTCACGTTTGTCAGCGGGCGGCGGTGCACGGAGAGGCAGGAAGTGGCGATGTCCGGGATTGTTCTAAAGTTTCCCCTCAAGGTGTGTGTGTGTGTGTGTGTGTGTGTGTGTGTGTGTGTGTGTGTGTGTGTGTGTGTAGGTAATCCTTCACACTGGTCCCTGGGGCGTGAGTCTTGGAATAACAGGAAGGAAAAAAAGCATACACACTGTCTTTTGCAGGATATTAAAAGTAAAAGAAATATTATGGATGAAGACACTCACTTTGCGGGATAAAAAGCATTGTCCCGTAGGCATACACGTTTTTTTATATATTGTTTTACAGTAAAGGAGCAGCTCAGGGGCAAAACCAAACAAACAAATAAAAAACAAGTGATAGTATGACAAGACTTCTGGACCATGAACGTGAAAAACTCATGAAAACCCGATTAATCTCCTTTGTGGCTTAGTTGTTGTGGGAGCCAGAAGCGTCTGGGAATACATCAAAAGGCGACTGTGCCGAGGCTGATTTTAGGCCAGCACCTGAGAATACTTTGATGACGTCAGGCCCACGATATGATATCACAGGGAAAATATGTAAACAAGCCCGACAAACCAGCCAAGAACGTGTGCACACACACACACACACACACACACACACACACACACAGAGACAGCTCCAGTAGCTCAGTGGATAAAACTCTGCCCTGTTAGGCTCCGGTCTAGCAGGCGGAGGTTCGAGCCCCGCTCAGGCCGAGATTTTTTAGCTTACAAGGAATGGTCATCCCCATCCCCCCCCCCCTCGAGCAAGAGCGACGGGGGTGTGGTGCGTGCAGGTCCCAGAAGTACCCGAAGATCGACTGTAATGAGTCTTGCTCTAAATGGGGAGGATGTTGTCTGAATATTAGTGGGCTAATAAGGGGCGTGGCTTAGAGTACAGTCCACGACAAGGGCGTAGGGGCCGTCAGAAGAGTGTGATGTACTGTGCGACCTGCAAATCAATAACGGCAGAGTACATGACGGCAGATGAAGCGGTAATAATGACAGACATCGTGGAGGGCGTGGACGAGCGGGCAGCGCAGGGAGGTGGTGGTGAATGGAGAGCCCTGGGACTCGTATTCTCAAACGCTTCGGGCTCTTGGTGGAATACTTTTCTAAGGCAACAGGAATAATGCGTCGGGTTCTCAAGCGTGTTTTACCTGTTCATAGCGTAGAAATCTTGCAAAACTACCGCCAGAGATATGAAGACACCATGGAAATCCCTACAACTTCTACGAGAGCCTCTTGAAATTGATATCCCAAGGCCTCGAAACGTTTGAGATTATGGGTCCTGGGTAGATATTCTCCGACGCTTCCATCTCTCACATCAACTATTTCCCAAGGCCGAAAAGGAGATAAGTCGGGTTCTCATGAGTGTTTTTTGACATTCACGCTGCAGCGGCCTTGTCAAGCTGTCACTTGACAATGGGTAGGCGGTGGCTGAGTGGTAGCGTGCTGGGCCCACATTCACCGCGTGATGGACGACACGAGTTCGAATCCCCACGCTACCACCTCGGATTTTTCAGTCACCGCCGAGTGGCTTAAAACTACCCACATGCTGTCCTGAAGACCACCCATCAACCCGGACTCTAGAGGAAACCGTCCAAGAATCAAGAACGAGTTCCGGGGGGCAGCATGAGCCAAGAGAAGATGGCGCCACTATAAACACTTGCCTGCGCCATGACGGGCTGGGGCCGAATACCATCCAGGCCCCTCAAGCAAGCCTACCGGCGCAATAGGCGGAGACGTAAAAAAAAAAAAAAATTGACTAAAAACTCTACCCATGGAAACACCCACAACAACCTCCACGAAAGCATAATCAAATGTGGGTGTGTGAGCCCCGAAATGTCTGAGAATTTAGGCCTTTGACTGCGGTGACTTTGTCCATGAGACTCCCAAACTACAAAGCAAGGAAAAACTCCCTCGGGCGTCAGTCAGTCTCAGGAACGATGTGCGGACGGAAGTAATAGTCGATTAGTTCCTGACAGCTGCGAAGGTGAGGGATGGGCGGCACGTGTGTGTGTGTGTGTGTGAGAGAGAGAGAGAGAGAGAGAGAGAGAGAGAGAGAGAGAGAGAGAGAGAGAGAGAGAGAGAGAGAGAGAGAGAATCAACCTTCACCATACCTTAGTCTTCCGTTTCTGTCTCCATTTTCTTACCTGGAAAAGAGAAACAAATAAAGAATTAGTAAACAGTAAAGAAAAATAATTACGGAGAGAGAGAGAGAGAGAGAGAGAGAGAGAGAGAGAGAGAGAGAGAGAGAGAGAGAGAGAGAGAGAGAGAGAGAGAGAGAGAGAGAGAGACACACACACACACACACACACACACACACACACACACACACACACACACACACACACACACACACACACACGCGCTCAGGTATCAAATATTTCCACCTAAACTTCAATATCATTATAAATCATGTCCCCTTAAGATCACAATAACTACCACAATAATCACTCCACCAAACATCAACACAGGAAAACACAGCAGCTAAACATTCATTCATAACTACAACATCCTTTCAGTATTCTTATGGGAGCTATAGAGTCAGTGGGCCGCTTCTTCATTCACGTTAGCACTTAGACCTCATTCAGTAAACATCAACACCAGAAAGACATAACCGGTATAGGAAATTCACACGTGTCTACACCATTAAGTAAGTGTGTTTATCCTCCCTAGTGTCTGTGTTACGCTTCTTCATTTACATTAACATAATTATACCTCGGCTTCTTTACCCCACAAAACATCAACACCAAAAAAAGACAACTGACGAACATTAACTCGTAACTACAATATAGTATGTTTATGATTCCCAGAGTTTGTGGAATGCTTCTTCATTGACGTTAACACAATCATACCTCGGCTTCTTTACCCCACAAAACATCAACACCAAAAAAAGACAACTGGCGAACATTAATTCGTAACTACAATATAGTATGTTTATGATTCCCAGAGTTTGTGTAACGCTTCTTCATTGACGTTAACATAATCATAACTCGGCTTCTCTACTCCACTATACATCAACATCAAGAAATATACAACTGTTAGACATTCACTCGTAACTACAACATCAATTACTAGTATGTTTATGATTCCCAGGGTCCGTGTAACGCTTCTTCATTTACGTTAACATAATCATAACTCGGCTTCTTTACCCCACTAAACATCTACATTAAGAAATATACAACTGCCAGACGTTCACTCGTAACTACAGCATCCTTTCAGTGCTTTTATGCGCCCCAGAGTGAGTGGAACGCTTCTTCAGTCACGTTGTCATATTCATTAAAATGCGTGAGGTGGCGACATTATTCAGGCAGAGAGGCGAGGGAAGGGAGGAGAGGGAGAGCGTGGCGGCGGCACAGCTCGTGTTGACAAACCAATGTGACCTCTAGACAAGCGAAGCCGGTGACTCGGCAGAACCTGATGTGCTCGTCGTGAACCCGGTCGTCGTATGAACCAGGAAAGTCTGCTTTTCCTTTTCCTTCACATCTGGAGCAAACGGCGGTATTGTTAGACTCTGCCACCCCGCACATCAACTATTCCCAAAGGCCAAAATCGGGGGATTAATCGGGTTCTATCGAGTGTTTTTAGGTTCACAGTACAGAAGAAGGGTCAAACTACCACCAGGCTGATACAACTACCGTTGGAAATGCCCAAAACTCCTACGAAAGCCTTGTCAAATATATGTTTCTTAGGTTCATGATACAGGGGAAGGGTCAAACTACCACCAGGCTCATACAACTACCGTTGGAAATGCCCAAAACTCCTACGAAAGCCTTGTCAAATATATGTTTCTTAGGTTCATGGTACAGAGGAAGGGTCAAACTACCGCCAAGGTCATAAAACTACCCCTAGAAATGCTTAAACTTCTACGAAAGTCTTGTCAAATAGGTGTGCTTGGGCGCCGAAATGTTTGAACACATGACCCATAGGCGATCGCTCTTTCATTTCCTTCCCTTTTCCTTCTCTTCTCTTCTCTTCTCTTCTCTCTCTCTCTCTCTCTCTCTCTCTCTCTCTCTCTCTCTCTCTCTCTCTCTCTCTCTCTCTCTCTCCCTCTCTCCCTTTCCCTCTCTCCCTACACCTATTGCATTGGCCCAGACGAGCACGCACCGCCGTCCCCTTAGCAGACTGACACTCACACACTCCCTGGCAGACGCTGTAGCTCGTTATCCCAAAGAATGGCGCACCTCGTCCAGCCCGCCGCCAGTGTTTGTCATGCACACCGAGGCCACGACAACGCCTGCCAAGGGCCGTCCGCTGAACACTGCGAGGCGAGGCTGGGCTGAGGATGACGGACATTTACACTCACTCCCTCCCCCTCCCTCCCTTACTCCCTGGGCATTCACCCCCTCCCTCCCCCTCCATCTTTACCCTTCCACCCCGGCAACTCCACCTAACCCCACCTTTCCTATCCTTATTCCCTTGATGATATGGATAATAGCTTGATGGAAACAGATGGATAGATGTAATATTGATGGAGAGATGGAAAGATAAATGGAGATAATAGATTAATAGACTGACAGATAGATGCAATACTAAAGGAGATATAGTAAGATGGTTGGAGATAGATACAGGTAGAGTAATAGATTGAGAGATAGACAGATAGTATATTGGATAGATACAAAAATTGTAGACGTATATAGAGAGGTAATAAGACAGATCACACACACACACACACACACACACACACACACACACACACACACACATGAGACTAATTCTGGACTATGATAGCAGGGAAGTAAAGTTTTCGAGTCGACTTAGTCCTGAATTAGGGAGTCTACTGTGGGGCTCAAAACTTGTATTCTACGCGTAAAATGAGTTCAGAAACACCATTTATTTACATGAGGGAGGGGGAACGAGAGAGAGAGAGAGAGAGAGAGAGAGAGAGAGAGAGAGAGAGAGAGAGAGAGAGAGAGAGAGAGAGAGAGAGAGAGAGAGAGAGAGAGAGAGAGAGAGAGAGAGAGAGAGAGAGAGAGAGAGAGAGAGAGAGAATGAATAAGAAAGGAGGAAGGAAAAATGAAAGAATGAATGAGAGAACGAAAGAAAAAAGAAAAAGAAAGAAAAAGAGTGAGAAAAAGAAAGAAAAGAAAGAAAAAGAAAGAAAAGAAAGGAAAAATGAGAAAGAAAAAAGAAAAAAAGAGAATGAATGAATGAATGAGAGCGAGTGACAGACAGACAGAGCCAGAACCAGAGAGACAGAGAGAGGTCGTGGAAAGGTCATAAACACTCGACAGCATGTAAGTCAACTGGCCGGGGCTGAGAGATTGCAGGCAAGAGGGTAATGGAAGACGTAAAGGAGAGCGGAGGCTGAATATTCATGGGGGAGGGAAGGAAGAGGACCAGCCGGGAGAGACAAGCTGGGAGGACCGTTTTCTGGGACACTTTCGGCTCCCACAACTCATTCCCAAGGCCACAAAGAGGATTAATCGGGTTCTCAGGAGTGTTTCTTTGGGTTCATGATACAGAAGAAGGGTCAGACTATAACTAGGCTCGTAAAACTACCCATGGAAATACTAACACAACCTCTACATAGGCCCGTATTCTGGGACGCTTTCGACTCCCATAACAACTATTCTCCCAAGGCCACAAAAGGGATTGATCGGGTTCTCATGACCATTTCTTAAGGTTCATGATACAGAAGAAGGGTCAGACTACCACCAGGCTCATAAAACTACCCACCATCCAGAAGAGGCAAGCTATAGTATCCCCAATCTATCGAGTCCATCCTGGCGGTGCCCTTTTCGGGGCTTTCCCTTTTGCGGCGATGCCAAGTGTACAAGCAGCAATTATTGTCTTATTGTTAGATTAACGTGAAATGAAACTTCATAATAGTGCACTTATATAAATTTATAATGAGGATGTATAGGGGGCTTTGAATATTGTTCTAGTGGAATGATGACAATGACTTTGTATAAATACCACAAAATGTGGTAGCTGTGTTTTGCAGTAATGCCGTTTTTTGAGGCTGGGTCATGGGTACATTGACCGCTTTAATCCGCAGGTAAACGAGAGGTCAGTTCTCATGATAACACGACACACGACACACACACACACACACACACACACACAGAGAGAGAGAGAGAGAGAGAGAGAGAGAGAGAGAGAGAGAGAGAGAGAGAGAGAGAGAGAGAGAGAGAGAGAGAGAATACTCTTCATTTGTATGGTTTGAATCATTCTTTTGTCGATTTATGTATTTATGTATATATGCATGTGTGTGTGTGTGTGTGTGTGTGTGTGTGTGTGTGTGTGTGTGTGTGTGTGTGTGTGTGTGTGTGTGTGTGTGTGAAGGGAGAGGATAAAAAAAACATGTAACAAGGAAGGAATTCATGTCTGAATGAGGAGGAGGAGGAAGTAATGAGGAAAAGGGTGGGAGAAACAGAAAGATTAAAGGAGAGAGAGAGAGAGAGAGAGAGAGAGAGAGAGAGAGAGAGAGAGAGAGAGAGAGAGAGAGAGAGAGAGAGAGAGAGAGAGAGAGAGAGAGAGAGAGAGAGAGAGAGAGAGAGAGAGAGGTGGGGCCGTAGGGAGAGAGAGGGAAAGGGAGAAAGGACAAAATTTCCCACTTCCGTACTAAGCCTTTAATTGCTGGTAGTAGACTTGGCATCGCCGCAAAAGGGAAAACCCCGTCTCGGGGCACCGCCAGGATGGAGTCGATAGTTTGGGGATACTATAGGAGGACCGTATTCAGGGACGTTTTCGGCTCCCACAACAACTAATTCCCAAGGCCACAAAGGGAATTAGTCGGGTTCTCATGAGTGTTTCTTTACGTTCATGGTGCAGAAGCCTTGTCACACTATCATTAGGTTCATAGAAATATCCATGGAAACATTAACACAACCTCTACGAAAGCCTTATCAAATGTGAGTGTGTGAGCCCCGAAATGTTTGAGAATATGGATTTGATCTCTCTCTGATTATCTTCATATATGTCAGTCTCACTTGCATCAGAATCACGGCGCTCCACAAATACGTCACGATATAACACTGCCTTTACCCTTAATACACGCCATATATCTGCATTACTCAGCCTCAACTAACCTTCCCTTGTACTAACGCTGCCTATACTCTTTAATACATGCCATTTACCTGCATTAACTAACATCAACATAGCTTTCCTTATTCCCAACAATGTCTTTAGTATTAATGCACGTCATTTGTCTGCATTACCTGACCTAAACGTAACTTCCCATTCTCTAACTGCCTGTACTCTCAATTTACGCCCTTTGTCTACATACACTAACGTCAACATAGCTTTTTAATACACACCATTTTCCTCCATTCCTTGGCCTCAATGTAACTTCCCTTTGTCTAACTACTGATCTTTGTACTCGTCATTTCTCCGCATTACATAACATCAACGTCGCTTCCCTTTCTCTCTCGGGTAACTTAGGGCCGGTCTTACAGTTCTTTCGGGAGCGGCAAAACGAAAACGCGCACCAGGTTTGTTGGCTGGCGTACGAGAGCCAGGCGCCCGTCTTACACTCAAAGATTTACGCTCCCCAACGAGACCCGCACCGAACTTAAATCGTCGGCAGTGTTGGTATAACTGGTCGGGCGAGGTTGGCGAGCGTGAGCGTGAAAACGTAAACAAAGTCACGTGATTTCTCGGCGCGTACCATGAACTGTACGGGCGACCGAAGTCGTTTTTCTCGAGATAAATCATGTTTTCAGGATTACCCTGTCTCCCCAGGCGGGCACGCTCAAGCTGCGTGCGGTTTGTTTATATGTCTGCTTGGTTGAGGCAGCAGTCTCTGTGGACCATGAGATTTATGGACTGACATTGTGATGTGAAGGCAGGCAGAAATAAACTAAAAAATGAACTAGGAGGAATTATGAGTACACGTGAGTGAGCCAAACCAAAAGTGGTACAGTAAGGTTTCATTGTTACAAAGTAGATAAGTTCATTTACTAGGGCTCCAAAGCAATGGTGTAGCTAATTTTCCCAGAAGAGAAGAACCGTACAGGCCAGATGAAATGGAGGGAGAATATTGACAGGATCATCCAATATTTCTGCTCCACTGCAGCTGTCCTGTGGCCCTGACAGTCCAGTGCACTGACAGTTCTGGTAGGGTTATGTTAGGTTTTCTTAGATTAGTTATTTTTATTCTATTGAACTACCTACTTGTTTGTATATTTTCTATAAATTATAATGGTTTTGAGTATTATTAATCTAAAAATACTAAGAAATAAAGCAGGGGGAATTGTTTCTTCGCTCAAAGAAATGGATATTTGGGATAACCTGGGGATAATAAACTGGTAACTCTCCTGTCACACTAGCCATGTCCCAGGATAATTAGTTCTTACCAACAACCAGCTCTAGGGCCAATAAGATGGAGATGAGCAATGAGGCCACATGCCGCTAAAGCATATGCCTCCAACTTCACCTTTATTAATTAATTTAGCATGGGGAATTTATCATTACATATTAATATTTTATTGATAATATAGCTTTATTTAGCCTTAGTACGTGTGATGAAAAAAAAGTATTACACAGTTTAATATTTTATTTTTCCATGTTGAAAATACAGGTAAATTTATTACCAAATAAAGATTTTCTGACACCAAAAGGTCTTGTATGATATCTGTAACTTGACTGCTCTTTGATGCTATAAATGGACACAGTCACCACAGGACAGCCCCAGGGCTTTGTCCTGGAGCAGAAATATTGGATGATCGTGTCACCATTCTCCCTATATTCCATCTGGCCAGTACGGTACTCTTTTCTTCCTTTCTGTAGCACACGTTCCATTGCTTTGGGCTGTTAAGCCCTAGTATTTGAACTTATCAACTTTTGCCAACTCCACTGAAAACCTCACTGTACCATCTCCATAGGGCTCACTCACATGTACTCAGTCTTGCTCCTGCTGATTTTCATCCCACTTATACAGTGCATACCTCCACCTCTCTAGTTCATTTTCAGTTTCCTGCCTTCACTAAATATCACAATGTCATCCACAAATATCATGGTCCACGGAGACTGCTGCCTGACCTCATCCGTCAGCCTGTACATCACTACTGAGAATGAGCGGACTGATCATCGGTGTAGTTCAACCTGACCTGACACTCTTGTAACTCCTGCCATACCAGCAACATCATAAACTTTTTTCGACACATGGTGTGCTTCCTCTGATAGAGAAATTATATAGAAAGGTACCAGGTATATCAGTTGACATCTCCAGCCCTGCTACCTGATGATGACAATTTATATGCAGTCAGCTATGGTGAAGAGGAAATTGCTTGTGACCAGGTATTTCACTGTCACAAGCATCCTAAGACTCAGAAGAATTCACATCCTGTGGGAGACATATACAAAAAGCATTATTAAAAAGAGGCCGCATAAATATGCCCATAACTTTACCTGGAGACGAGGTAATCCTGAAATTATGATTTATCTCGAAAAACGACTTCGGTCGCCACAGTTCATGGTACGCGCCGAGAAATCACGTGACTTTGTTTACGTTTTCACGCTCAAACCTCGCCCGACCAGTTATACCAACACTGCCGACGATTTAAGTTGGTCTCGTTGGGAGCGTAAATCTTTGATGTGAACGGGCGCCTGGGCTCATGCATAACAACAAACCTGGTGCGCGTTTTCGTTTTGTTCGCGAAAGAAAAGAGCGGCCAAGAGCGACTGTAAGGGCCGGTCTTACAGTCACCCGCTTTCGTTCGCTAGCCAGCGAACGAAAGCCTTCCGCGCGCGATCGGGTCTTACAGTCGCTCTTGGCCGCTGCTTTTCGCTCGCTCGCGAACGAAAAATCGGCGTTTTGGTAAGGAGATTTTGGGGAGCGGTTGAGGTGACGAAAACGAGATTTGTAACCAATGAATTCAAAGTAAATGAGTAAATATGCAATGATATAACATACCTAGCATGCAGAAAGCATATATAAGGCAAATAATTATTCAAAACACCTTTATTTTTGTTGTACAAACATTTTATTGGGCAGCGTATCGTACACCGCCAGCACAACAGAGTCTGTCGTCTCAGCCAACGCAATGGATATTTTCGGTAAGTACAATTAGTGTTTTATTTATCTATTGACATTTCTTTTTGAAAATGTTGTATGTAGTTGTCTTCGTGGTTCATACGAGTGTGCTGATGGGGTTAACAAACTATTGCATACCTGTGGATTTGGTGGCACTAAATCAACATGAATTCTATTATGAAATATTAAGAATATATAAGACAGCCACCCAAAAAACATTCAAGGTATAATGGAACTATTCAAAGTAGTTGTTCCCAGGCAGAGGGGGAGAAAAAACAAAAACTATGGAAATACACCCATCACGGGTAGTCACCAGTTTATTTTGAATATATTTTTATGTACTAATCAATACGACTGTTTGTGTTATGAATAACTAGATAAGAAGTGATAGGCTACTGTCTTACAGTGAAAGGTAACTATTTTAGCTCTGATAGATTCAGATGGCATTAGGGTACTAATTATTAGGTTTGCTTAGTTCTGTGGAATCATATATAATTCTCAATCGATTAAGTCGCCATATTTTATTTTAGCAGCAATAAGTTATTATCCTTAGCAGTGATAGGTTACTATCCTAATGTTGAGCTGCAGCTCTAAGATAGTGTCATTTGCCCTGACAGCTACTTCACTGCAAGTTTCCACAGCAATAAGATGATTTTTCTCACTTATTTAAAATACTGACTACAATATTAATTACTGAATAATTTATGGGAATGGCAGTTAAGGAGATTTTTTTATATTCTCTTGAAACAGCTGTGTTGTTATTCTGTAAATATTTTGCTCCATTGTTCTCGTCGTTGTATTCTTGTGCGACAGTTATTTCCATACGATAAAGCATCATAGATTACCCAAAAAATTGAAGGCAGTCTCTGAAATATACCACTCAGGTCAGGCCAAAATCTTCAGGTAGGTTATGTAGGATTATGCAGGATAGGTTCGGCTCGGCCCCCTTCCTATCTTTCAGTTTAAAAAAAATAAAGTTGGGGGCAAATGCTATAGCTGCATTAGCATTACAATTTGTTCTTCCATTCATCACTCTGTCCCTCAGTCAGTTATAGTGTACTTGTTTAAATTTTCCAGCTTGTTTCTTTCTCAGTTCTCTTGTTTTCTGCACACCCAACATTTATTTATTTTCATCCTAATTTCAACATGACAGCATTTTTTTTTCATAATACTTTATGTACATATATGTCTCTCCCACAGGATGTGGAATTCTTCTGAGTCTTAGGATGCTTGTCACAGTGAAATACCTGGTTACAAGCAATTTCCTCTTCACCATAGCTGACTGCATATAAATTGTCGTCATCAGGTAGCAGGGCTATTGGAGATGTCAACTGATATACCTCGTACCCTTTCTACATATAATTTCTCTATCCGAGGAAGCACACCATGTGTCCGAAAAAGTTTATGATGTTGCTGGTATGGCAGGAGTTACAAAGAGTGTCAGGGTCAAGGTTAGACTACACCTAGGATCAGTCCACTCATTCTCAGTAGTGATGTACAGGCTGATGGATGAGGTCAGGCAGCAGTCTCCGTGGACCATGATATTTGTGGATGACATTGTGATATTTAGTGAAGGCAGGGAAGAAACTGGAAATGAACTAGAGAGGTGGAGGTATACACTGTATAAGTGGGATTAAAATCAGCAGGAGCAAGACTGAGTACATGTGAGTGAGCCCTACAGAGATGGTACAGTGAGGTTTCAGTGAGTGGAGTTGGCAAAGGTTGATAAGTTCAAATACTAGGGCTTAACAGCCCAAAACAATGGAACGTGTGCTACAGAAAGGAAGAAAAAAGTACCGTACAGGCCAGATGGAATGTAGGGAGAATGGTGACACGATCATCCAATATTTCTGCTCCAGGACAAAGCCCTGGGGCTGTCCTGTGGTGACTGTGTCCATTTATAGCATCAAAGAGCAGTCAAGTTACAGATATCATAAAAGACCTTTTGCTGTAAGAAAATCTTTATTTGGTAATAAATTTACCTGTATTTTCAACATGGAAAAATAAATTATTAAACTGTGTAATCCTTTTTTTCATCACACATACTAAGGCTAAATAAAGCTATATTATCAATAAAATATTAATATGTAATGATAAATTCTTTACCCCATGCTAAATTAATTAATAAAGGTAAAGTTGGGGGCATATTCTTTAGCGGCATGTGGCCTCATTGCTCATCTCCATCTTATTGGCCCTAGAGCTGGTTGTTGGTAAGAACTAATTATCCTGGGATATGGCTAGTGTGACAGGAGAGTTACCAGTTTATTTTCCCCAGGTTATCCCAAATATCCATTTCTTTGAGTGAAGAAACAATTCCCCCTGCTTTATTTCTTAGTATTTTTAGATTAATAGTACTCAAAACCATTATAATTTGAAGAAAATATACAAATAAGTAATTCAATAGAAGTAATAAAGAAAACTAACTAATCTAAGAAAACCTAACATAACCGAACCAGAACTGTCAGTGCACTGGACAGTCAGGGCGGCAGCTGCAGTGGTTAAGTTTGGTTAGGTTATGTCTGTTTGGTTGAGGCAGCAGTCTCCATGGACCATGACATTTATGGGTGACATTGTGATGTGTAGTGAGGGCAGGAAAGAAACTGAAAATGAACTAGGAGGAGCAAGCCTGAGTGCATGTGAGTGAGCCCTATGGAGATGGTACAGTAAGGTTTCATTAAGTTGGCAAAGGTAGATAAGTTCATTTACTAGGGCTTAACAGTCCAAAGCAATGGAATGTGAGCTACAGAAGAGAAGAAAAGAGAACCGTACAGGCCAGATGAAATGGAGGGAGAATAGTGACAGGATCATCCAATATTTCTGCTCCCTGGGGCTGTCCTGTGGTGACTGTGTCCATTTATAGCATCAAAGAGCAGTCAAGATACAAATATCGTAAAAGACCTTTTGCTGTAAGAAAATCTTTACCTGGAAGTAAGTTTACCTGTATTTTCAACATGGAAAAATAAATTATTAGACTGTGTAATCCTTTTTCATCGCACGTACTAAGGCTAAATAAAACTATTTTATCAATAAAATATTAATGTGAAACGATACATTCTTTACCTTTACCCCCATGCTAAATAAATAAAGGTAGAGTTGGGGGCATATGCTATAGCTGCATGTGGCCTCATTGCTCATCTCCATCTTGCTGGCCCTAGAGCTGGTTGTTGGTAAGAACTAATTATCCTGGGACATGGCTAGTGTAACAGGAGAGTTACCAGTTTACTTTCCACAGGTTTTCCCAAATATCCATTTCTTTGAGTGAAGAAACAATTCCCCCTGCTTTGTTCCTTATTGTTTTCAGATCAATAATACTCAATACCATTATAATTTGAAGTCTACACGCAGCTCACCCAGCTGTTCATGGACCCTTTTGGGCTGACCAACTAATCTGTATCTAGGAAAACTTTGGGAAGATAAACTGTGGGTAGCAGGAATATCACACTGGCCCTGTCATTATTATTATTACCCACCACAGACTCAAGGACAAGTAAGGCGGACAAACACAGAGGCCGCACGCAGCTTTGAGGCATGCCCACAACTTTACCTGGAGACGAGGTAATCCTGAAAACATGATTTATCTCGAGAAAAACGACTTTGGTCGCTGTTCAGTTCATGGTACGCGCCGAGAAATCACGTGACTTTGTTTACGTTTTCACGCTCACGCTCGCCAACCTCGCCCGACCAGTTATACCAACATTGCCGACGATTTAGGTTCGGTGCGGGTCTCGTTGGGGAGCGTAAGTCTTTGAGTGTAAGACGGGCGCCTGGCTCTCGTACGCCAGCCAACAAACCTGGTGCGCGTTTTCGTTTTGCCGCTCCCGAAAGGACTGTAAGACCGGCCCTAAGACCCGATCGCGCGCGGAAGGCTTTCGTTCGCTGGCTAGCGAACGAAAACGGGTGACTGTAAGACCGGCCCTTAGGATCGGAGGGTCGCGCCAGGTCATCCATCCGTCTCTCCACACATCGGCCCGGCGATCAGTCACCAGGTTTGTCCCTCTGTGCACACACGCCACTACCCACCCTCGGAGCTCTGTACACGCCGGCCCTTCTCTCCCTTGGTGCAAAAAATGTAGGATGATGATTATGGAGTGTCAGTGGATGGTAAGAATTGAGCCTTTACTAAGAACGTTGGGAAGAAATAATGACAAGAATTCTACCTTTGCAAAAACGTGGGAAAGCTAATTCAAAAGGGCCAGGAGATATGTTAAGAGTACTTCCTTTACACAAAATCAAGATGAAGTAACTCGTACACTAATCCACTGTTAGCGATACGGGAAACGAAACCACAATGGGAAATCGCGCGCAAGACGCTCCTCCACACACATACACGCACGCAACTCTATGAATGACATCACACGCATATCGCTGATCCATAAAGAAACGCAGACAAGACGCTCAACCACACTCACAAAAAACACACACAACACGCAACTCCACCAATAAAATTACACGCAAATCGCTGATCCATAAAGAAAGGCAGCCAAGACGCTCTACCACACTCACAAAAAAAAGCACACAACACGCGACTCCATTAAAATCACACGCGAATCGCTGATCCAGAAAAAAAAAAAAAACTGGAAGACCACTGAAGCCAATCATCAAATTAACTGAATCCCGAAATTATCTTAATGATCATCTCAGTATGAGCTCTAAACTTACTAAGGAAAGGAAACAAAGCAATTAGAACGCATTATATTTGCACGAATCAGTTGACAATCAGTCTTTACAATACGCTAGACAAAATTCATCAGTCAAGTGTACTGCTGCAGATGGGACCCAAGGCAGGCAAGCAACTCCATTCCTTTGTTCACGAGTCAGCCGCGGAAACAACACAGCAATTGAAACGCCTTATTATTGCACGAATCAGTTGGCAGTCAGTCTTTACAATACGCTAGACAAAATTCATCAGTCTAGTGTACTGCTGCAGATGGGTCCCAAGGCAAGCAACTCCATTCCTTTGTTCACGAGTCAGCCAAGGAAACAACAGACTATGGAAGGCCTTATTATTGCACACCAGTTGGCAGTCCTTACACCAGCAGTCCTTCCACCACGCTAGTCAAGAGTATCAACAACAATATCAGCCCGAGTGTAGCGCCTCAGGTGGGTCCCGAGACAGTCACTTAGGCACCCTTGCTTAAGAATCGAAGGAAACGCAGCATATAAGAAGTCTGTTAGCCCGCATGAGTTCCCAGTCAGTCCTTAAACCACGCTAGTCAACACCCCCATCATCATCAGTGTAGTAGTGTATCGCTGAAGGTGGGTCTCGAGGAAGGCAACTACGCGCCTTTGTTTACGAATAAGGCCAAGAGAATACAGCATTTGGAGACCTTGGTTACCTGGCATCAAGTAGCAGTCAGTCCTTACCACCACGCTAGTCAACAGCATCAACATAACCATCAGGCCGAGTGTATCGCTGTAGGTAGGTCCCGAGGGTGTCAGATCCATCACCTTAGTTTACGAGTCAGCCAAGGAAACGCAGCATATGGAAGACCTTGGTTACCTCGCATCAGTTCAGTCCTTACACACACACACACTATATAGTCAATACCACAATCATCAGTTAGACTCCTTCGTTTATGAATGGAGAAAGAAACAGACAATATGGAAGGCGCTGGTTACCCCTCATCAGCTGGCACTCAGTTCTTACACGACACACACACTATATAGTCAATACCACCACCAACAGTTACACTCCTTCGTTTATGAATTGGAGAAGGAAACGGACTATATGGAAGACACTGAAAACGCCTCGTCGGTTGGCAGTCAGTTCTTACACCACACACACACCACAATCAATTACTCTCCTTCATTTATAATTGGAGAAGGAAACAGACTATATGGAAGGCACTGGTTGCCCGTCATCAGTTGGCAGTCAGTTACCACATCAAAACAGCCACCATCACCATCATCACCCTGAGTGTAGCGCTGCAGGTGGGTGTCCCGAGGCAGGCAACTCCACTGGTCCTTTGTTCGTGAGTCGGCCGCGGGGAGAGAGAGAGAGGGAGGCCGCCATGAGGTCACGCCATTGAAACTCCCGCAATATCGGGATTATCTTGGAACCAGTTCTCGGAGTTTGTGGTCAGTTGCCCTCACCTCTCAGCGCCCCACGAGAGAGAGAAGAGGAGGAGGAGGAGAAGGAAGAG
>NW_026111942.1:965999-1023499 GCF_024679095.1 Eriocheir sinensis
CTCTTACCACGAACTCATTACTAACACCAAGAGCCTCGCAACACTCCTACCTTTCAGATCATTACCATTATCAGCACAACACAATTCTGCAACACCCTTCCCCCTCATTATTAATCGTAACAATCTTGCAACACTAACACTCAGATCATTACCCACAACCCTACACTCTGCAACACTCTCATCATGAACCACTCAACACTAATAAGCTCGCAACACTCTTATCATGAACCCCTCAACACTAATAAGCTCGCAACACTCTTACCCCTCTGGCCTTTATCATCAGCTCGCAAGGATGTTTTATTTACTAATTTTTGGTTCCTTTACTGTAAAAAATAATACAATGACCTTATTAACCATTAACGCCAACACATCTTGCAACACTAATCCTCACGCCATCAACACAATCATCATCATCAGCCCAACACAACACCCTTACTAAATTAGAACCAATAATCCTGCAACACTCGTACCTTCAGAAAATCAGTATCAGTAGTTCTAAACGCAACAATGTGTCATCTTATCCCATTAACACCAACACATCTCGCAACACTCTTACCCTATCATCATCAACATCATCATCAGCCCCGCACAACACCCTCGCCCCGCTACTCATTAATTCCTCCCTAACGCTGCTCTGTAATAGTAATGTTAATGAGAGGAAATAAAAAAAAATATACACACACACCCACGTCCCTTTGAAGTCAACTCTAAATTTAGTTTCTGCTCGGGGTAAACATGATTTAAACTTGTCAGCCTTTACGCGCGTGCCAAGTAAAAGACATGCGATTACGTGAGAGTTGTATATTTTAGCAAACGTTATAGACATCATACGCGTGCAGCAACGTTTTTCCCAGGCATTTTTTTAAGGTATCTGAAGATTATTGACCTTAGTTTACCTTTGGGTGTAAAAAGGTATGGAATAATAAGGATGATGATAATAACAGTAATAATATTAATAATAATAATAATAATAATAATAATAATAATAATAATAATAATAATAATAATAATAATAATAATAATAATAATAATAATAATAATAATAATAATAAAATAATCATAATAATAATAAGAAGAAGAAGAAAAGGAAAGAAGAAGGAAAAGAAGAAGAAGAAGAAGAAGAAGAAGAAGAAGAAAAAGAAAGGAAAAAAAGAAGAAAAAGAAAAAGAAGAAGAAGAAGCAGGAAAAGAAGGAGAAGAAGGAAAAGAAGAAGAAGGAAAAGAAGAAGAAGAAGGAAAAGAAGAAGAAGAAGGAAAAGAAGAAGAAGGAAAAAAAGAAGAAGAAGGAAAAGAAGAAGGAAAAAAAGAAGAAGAAGGAAAAGAAGAAGAAGGAAAAGAAGAAGGAAAAAAAGAAGAAGGAAAAGAAGAAGAAGAAGAAGAAGAAGAAGAAGAAGAAGAAGAAGAAGAAGAAGAAGAAGAAAAAGAAGAAGAAAAAGTAAAGGAGGAAGAAAAAGAAGAACAAGAACAAGAGGAACAAGAAGAAATTCAAAACATTCCTAGAAGTTCTTTTCCCGTTGAAGATACCGACTATGATACTTTTACTTACATATTTGAATGATGAGAAAACTACAAAAAAAAAAAAAAAAAACGATGTAGCTGCCCTCCTATTCCTGCAGTTCACCCTTCCTATACACGAAGGTATTTCAGAAGAGAGACGTCAATGCTCCTCTCAAACTAATTCTATCATTCTTTATTCAGCATTCTCCTCAATCAAACTTCGCGGCGGCAGAGTGCTGCATTTTGTTTTGAGCTTTACGGCTGTCTATAAATCGATCTATCTTTGTCTATTTATCTCATTAGCTATCTAAATTCATCTATCTATCTATCTATCTATGAACAGCAAGAATGGTAATGGTTAGGGCACCCACAACACAAGATTTGGCAGCACCTTTCCCAGAACACAACAACAGCACGCTGGAACACATGTTAACAATCCCGTATTAACTTGCAACACTCTTAACTCGTTTGTCGCCTTGGCATAAAACCTATTCACGACTCACAAAAAAATGCTGGTAATTTTTGTTTAGTACTTTCTAGCTCATAGTTTGTCTCTTTAGCGTAAAATCTATATTCACTACTTGCAAAAATATATTCATCATCTTGTTCTGCACTTTTTCGCCCTTTAGTTTGTCTCGTTTACCTTAAAATATAATGAACTACTAACAAAAATATACTTATTCTTTGTTTCCAACTTTTCAGCCGTTTAGTTTATCTCATTTACCTTAAAATATAATGCAATACTAACATAAATATACTTATAATCTTGTTTTGCACTTTTCAGACCTTAGTTTGTCTCCTTTGCCCTAAAAATACACTCACTACGTATAATGATACATTTTAAAACTGTGTCCCTTGCGACAACTTCCACTCCGGTGTTCCCGTTGTCCCGCGCCACTCGTCAGGTAAGCCGATCGGTGCACGACAGGCTGCCGGATAAACACTTTCTGGAAACAGTCGCCGGATAAGTCACATGCAAATACCTGAAAGCGGGCGAGCCATTCCCGACAGCTCGTTGAGAATTCATAACGACCTTCACACTCAAAACGTGCCCGGCCTGGCGACACGACACCTCCCTGCTCCGCGGCGCCTTCCAGGACCCGGCCGCGACACTCAAGGCGGTGCAGGATTACCGTGTGCCGCCTGGGACCGTTGCAGGACAATTATAAGATTCCAAGGGCCGTCCGTGTTGCAGGTGTTAGGCTATTCAACGATAAGCTAATGCTTCTCCTACTCCTACAATTTCACTTCTTCCTCTTTCCCGCTTCTTCTTAACCCAGACGGCAGCAATACCGTCTCATCTATCTCTTAGGCTGAACTCTTCACTCAAACTTTCTGTAACAGCTCTCCACTCTGGACGATTTTGGGCATATTCCTCCAACACATCCCCCCTCTGACTCCTTTATGCCTGTTATTAAGATTCTTAAGAATGATGTTTTCTATGCCCTCTCTGGCCTCAACTCTCAGAAGGCTTATGGACCTGATGGAGTGCCTCCTATTGTCCTTAAAAACTGTGCTTCCGTGCTGACACCCTGCCTGGTCAAACTCTTTCGTCTCTGCCTATCAACATCTACCTTTCCTTCCTGCTGGAAGTATGCCTTCGTACAGCCTGTACCTAAGAAGGGGGCCGTTCCACTTCCTCAAACTACCCCCCTAAAGCTTTACTTTCCTGTCTATCGAATACTTTTGAATCAATCCTTAAACGGAAGATTCAAAAGCACCTTTCCACTTCTAACCTTCTATCTGATCGCCAGTATGGATTCCGCAAGGGGCGTTCTGCTGGCGATCTTCTTGCTCTCTTAACTGATTCTTGGTCATCCTCTCTTAGCAGTTTTGGTGAAACTTTCTCAGTTGCACTAGACATATCGAAAGCCTTCGATAGAGTCTGGCACAAGTCTTTGCTTTCTAAACTGCCCTCTTTCGGATTCTATCCCTCTCTCTGTTCCTTTATCTCCAGTTTTCTTTCCTGCCGTTCTATCTCTGCCGTGGTAGACGGTCACTGTTCTTCCCCTAAACCTATTAACAGTGGTGTTCCACAAGGCTCTATTCTATCACCCACTCTCTTCCTATTATTCATCAATGATCTTCTTTCCATAACAAACTGTCCTATCCACTCATACGCTGATGACTCCACTCTGCATTATTCAACTTCTTTCACCAAAAGACCCTCTCAACAGAAATTACGTGACTCCAGGCTGGAGGCTGCAGAACGCTTAACCTCAGACCTTACTATTACTTCCGATTGGGGTAAAAGGAACCTGGTGTCCTTCAATGCCTCAAAACCCCATTCTCCACCAATCAACTCGACACAATCTTCCAAACACCTATCCCCTATTCTTCGACAACACTCAGCTGTCACCATCTTCAACACTAAACATCCTCGGTCTATCCTTAACTCAAAATCTTAACTGGAAACTTCACATCTCCTCTCTCACTAAATCAGCTTCCTCGAGGTTGGGCGTTCTGTATCGTCTCCGCCAGTTCTTCTCCCCCGCACAGTTGCTATCCATATACAGGGGCCTTGTCCGCCCTCGTATGGAGTATGTATCTCACATGTGGGGGGGCTCCACTCACACAGCTCTCTTGGACAGAGTGGAGTCTAAGGCTGGGTTCACACGAGACACTTTTAGTGGTCAGTGGCCGCCACAAAAAAGTGGACACCACAAAAAATGGTCGCCACGAAAAATGGTAAGTAGGTGCACCTTGCACACGAGCCACTCGGTGGCGGCCACTAATGAGGTCAGTACGTGGCGTTATGGATCTCGCAGAGGTAGCAGATGTCTGCTTTCTTGGTAAAAAGCGCAGAAGAAAGTAGCAACAGACTACGTTGCGTGTGGCATTCCATACTTCATTAACTGAGCTAGAAGAGCACCCTGATAATTATTTTGACTACTTCAGGAAGTCACAGGATAGCTTTGATCATCTTATGACAGCAGGGCATCAACATGATGAAGTGTGTGCCAGTAGAAGAGAGACTTGCGATAATCTTACTGTAAGGCTGAACATGAAGAATATAAAGTCACATTATATGTAATCTATTGACATAAATCAGCAAGAAAAGCATAATTTAATTCATGATTCACAGCGTGGGTTCACAAAGGGTAGGTCTTACCTTACTAACCTTGTTGTCCTTCTACACTAAAGTAATCGAGGCGGTTGACCGAGATGAAAATTATGACATATTATATCTAGATTTCAGTACGGCGTTCGACAAAGTCCCTCATCACCGGCTATTACTAAAATTACAGGCTCACGGCGTAGATGGGAAAGTTTTGAACTGGATCAGGGCGTGGCTTAGTGGTAGGAAGCAGACAGTGCAAAGCAATGGTAAAAAATCTGAATGGGGCAGTGTTACGAGTGGCGTCCCTCAAGGGTCGGTGCTGGGTCCTCTGCTCTTTAAAATTTACATCAATGACTTGGACACAAGAATTAGTAGTGATGTCAGTAAGTTCGCAGATGATACCAAGATCGGTAGAGTAATGCAATCAGACAGGGACGCTAGCGTTCTCCAGGATGAGCTTGACAGACTATAAGATTGGGCGGGGAAGTGGCAGATGGAATTCAATGTCGGGATGTGTAGCATTCTGAGTGTAGGTAGGAATAACCCCTCACACAATTACTCCTTAAATGACACTCCTCTAAGTAGGTCTGGGCGTGAGAGAGACTTAGGAGTACTAGTGAGCACTGACCTACGTCCTGGGCTCAATGCATTCAGGCTAAAAATCGGGCAAACAGAGTACTGGGTTTCATCTCAAGGAGCGTAAGCAATAGGAGCGCTGAAGTCATCCTCAAACTTTACTTAGCACTAGTTAGACCTCATCTCGATTATGCAGTTCAGTTCTGGTCCCCCTACTACAGAATGGATATCAAGATGTTAGAATCTGTACATAGGAGGATGACAAAGATGATTCAGGGGGTGAGAAACTTGCCTTATGAAGACAGGCTGAAACATTTAAATCTACACTCTCTAGAAAGGCGAAGGTTGCGAGGAGACTTGATCGAAGTCTATAAATGGATGAAGGGCTTTAATAAAGGGAATGTCAATAAGATTTTGATAGTTAAAGAACCAGGTAGGACGCGTAGCAATGGTTTTAAATTAGACAAATTCAGATTCAACAAAGACAAGGGCAAGAATTAGTTCACCAATAGAGTGGTGGACGAATGGAACAGGCTTGGGAGCCACATTGTGGGTGCCAATACCATAGATACATTCAAGAAGAGGTTAGACAAAGCCATGGATGGTGAGGTAAGGTGGGGTTGAGTGTACAGGAGCTGCCTTGTATAGGCCAACCGGCCTCTTGCAGACTCCTTACGTTCTTATGTTCTTATGTACTGTTATTACTACTACTACTACTACTACTACTACTACTGCTACCATATTGAGAGAGAGAGAGAGAGAGAGAGAGAGAGAGAGAGAGAGAGAGAGAGAGAGAGAGAGAGAGAGAGAGAGAGAGAGAGAGAGAGAGAGAGAGAGAGAGAGGAATATGCAAAATAAGCAAAAAGGGAGGCAATAAGGATAAGAGGGAAACGGATGCTGCCCCGAAAACCATCCCAAGGTCATTCTTAGGATGATCTGTCACGTTCCTTCGGCCCTTCGTTCGGCCATCCCGGATCCGACAAACTCCGTGATCGGCGCCTTCACGGTAGTTTCGATTAACTTAATATTCTCGTCTGGTGGTTTAAGAGGCAAGTCTTGCTCCAACCCCCCTCGCCTCAGCGGGGCTGGGGAGCGTCAGGGGGCCCAAGGTCTCCCTGACGAGCTCAGGACCCAGGAGTCCCGGCATTCAGAGCGCCTCGGCTCCCCCGGGGCGTTCACGGCGGTGCTGGAGATTCCGAGGGTCCAGGGGCGGGGGGTGGGGCCAGCAAGACAGTACTCACCATCTTAATAACCAGATGACCTAGGTAACGACACGTTCATTACACGTGATAAAAGGAAGGTATACTGAAGGCAATCGTGTCATCTCTACAAAAACAACAAAAAACAGGTAAGAAAAGACAAAAATCTAGGCTGGGTTCACACGAGACATGGTCAGTGGCCGCCATAAAAAGTGGCCACCACAAAAAATGGTCCCCACGAAAAATGGTGAGTAGTGCACCCTGCACACGAGCCACTCGGTGGCGGCCACTAATGAGGTCAGTACGTGGGGTTATGGGTCTCGTAGAGGTAGCAGCTGCCTGTTCTCTATTGGCAAAAAGCGCAGAAGAAAGTACTGGGTTCACCCCATAGTTAGCAGCAGACTAGTGCGTCTAGCATTCCACACATCATTTACAGAGCTAAAAGAGCACCCTGATATATATATATATATATATATATATATATATATATATATATATATATATATATATATATATATATATATATATATATATATATATATATATATATATATATATTTTTTTTATTTATTTATTTATTTATTATTTTTTTTTTTTTACTACTTCAGGAAGTCACAGGACAGCTTTGATCATCTTATGACAGTAACTGGTCCACGTATAACACGGCAGGACACAAACACGAGGAAGTGTGTGCCAGTAAAAGAGAGACTTGCGGAAATCTTAAAGTAAGGCTGAACATGAAGAATATAAAGTCACATTAGATGTAATTTATTGACAATTCATCAGTCTTTGCGGTTACATAACATTTCTACTTTCTACTTCCTAATAAATAAAACTAACACATTCAGTAGTTAATCCACACCAGAATCTATTAATATGCAAAACTGTGAAACGAAATGAAACATTAATTCTGAAAGCATGTAAGAGCTTATTCATCATGTCCTGAACACAAGTTATGCGTGAGGGTCATACTTATACATCATTATGACAGTTATAATTCATAAAGGTCAGTGTCAAGACAGAGGGAAAGCGGCGGGTGGCAGGGTGGTGGCCACCGATAGTGGCTCGTGTGCACGCTGCCTTATATTTGAAACAACGGTATCTATCGCCGGCCACTGTGGCGTGGTCGGAAAAAATGGCTCCGCCCGCCACAACTCGCCACTGTTTTATGGCGACCACAAAAAAGTGGCACGTGTGCATGCACCCATAGAGATGTGTGTGTTCTGTTTTGACCATTATTTTGTGGCGGCCACTGACCACTAAAAAGTGGCTCGTGTGAATCCAGCCTAAGGCTCTTCGTCTCATCAGCTCTCCTCCTCTTACTGATAGTCTTCTACCTCTTAAATTCCGCCGCCGTGTTGCCTCTCTGTCTATCTTCTATCGTTATTTTCACGCTGACTGCTCTTCTGAACTTGCTAACTGCATGCCTCCCCCCCTCCCGGGGTCACGCTGCACACCACTATCTACTAAAGCTCATCCCTTTACTGTCCACATCCCTTACGCACGAGTTAACCAGCATCTTCACTCTTTCATCCCTCACGCTGGTAAACTCTGGAACAATCTTCCTTCATTTGTATTTCCTCCTGCCTACGACTTGAACTCTTTCAAGAAGAGGGTATCGGGGCACCTCTCCTCCCGAAATAAACCCCTCTTTCGGCCACCTATTTGGATTCTTTTTAGGAGCAGCGAGTTGCGGGCTTTTGTATTATTATTGTTTCCTTTTTAGTGCCCTTGAGCTGTCTCCTTTGTTGCAAAAATATAAAAAAAAGTATGTGATTATTTTTCAAGGGCTCCCTAAAATCAGCCGCTGGAAATGCCTCTTGTAAGCAGATGGTCGGCGTGAGGTATGATTGATCGAGTCTTCTTTGTGGCCTTTCTCCAGAGGTCAGTAGCCCGAGAGATGATTTTGGAGGTTTTTTTTTTTTTTTTTACGGCAAGGGAGACAGCAAGGGATCGAGAAAAAAAGAGCAAGAAAAAAAGCCGTGTTACATGTTATATTTCGATAAGTTTACAGGTCTGTACAAAGTAAATGAATATCGTAATTTATCTGGTAAACGTTGTGGCCTAAATATTACTGCCTCGGTGACAGACTAAACACCAGGGTGACAAGTTAGTGCAGTGTGCAATACAGCTTTAATTGGTTGGCTTGATCAGCGCCGTGAACATTTGGGTCTGTGGTGTCTTATTACCTTGACTGTCCACTAATCTACTGCTTTCGTTCTTAAAAGTATATACAGTACAATAAATACATACTGCTGACTAATGGATTTGTTACGGTATCAGCCTTACATTACTACGGATGAAACAACAGTGAAGTTAAATGCAAGTAAAAAAAATAATGTGTTGAAGGCAAGAGCACACGTCACCTCCACGTTCATCCCCGTCACTAGAGCCTCTGAGTCTGCGATGGACGTGAATTCTATTACCCTATAGACACTAGCATGAAAGACCACATTTTTAAACCTTTCAAGGCCCAAGAACACATCTTTGACAACGCTTTCATAGGTGGTTTGGGTATTTCCAGGAGTAGTTCTTTGACCTTGGTGGTAGCCTGACAAAGCTTCTGTACCATGGACGTGAAAAAACACTAATCAGAACGCTATTAATGTTCTTTCCGGTCTTTGGAAATAGCTGATGTGAGAGGCGGGAGCGTCTGAAAATACCGACCTCAGCGTTAAGGAGGGCGCGAGCCTGTCCGGCACGCGGCTCTTGAAGCAGTGCAGCGAGGCGGAGTAATCGAAGACCCGGAAGTGTGGACCGCGGGGAGGGAAGGCTGTGAGAACGGCGGTGAACGACAAGCAAGGACCCTCGCCTGCACAAAGCCCGGAATGCACACACACACACACACACACACACACACACACACACACACACACACACACACACACACAGAGAACAAAAATACCCATAAAATAACAATTCTGGGAGATGGGGGAGATGTCCTCGTGCATGGGTGGGACCGGAGGGCGGGGAGGAGGAGGAGGAGGAGGAGGAGGAGGAGGAGGAGGAGGAGGGAGACAGTATCGACGGTCGGCCACCCAAACAACATGAATTGCGGCCACGAATCACAAGCCCCGAGTCGTGCCTCTCCTGCCGAGGGTCTCAGCTGCGGCCAGGTCACCAGGGACAAGAGTGCCCAGCAGCCTGACACACACACACACACACACACACACACACACACACACACACACACACACACACACACACACACACACACACACACACACACACCGCACTTCCAGGACACACAAATCACTTCGTTTGTTTTTTCTTTATTGTTGTGGCGATAACTAAAGTCTAAAGAGCTTTTCACTGTTTGTAGTGTTCAGTAAAGTCTAAGAGGTTTTCAGGACATTGTATGAATTCGAGGTTTACGTCTAACTCGCAGAGAAAGCTATTTTAATATTGCATGACTTATAGATAGACGATGATTGATACGAGTGAATGTGTCTCAATCTGTGTTTATCTGTTTTCAGCGGTGTTTTCATTATTGTAAGTCAACTTGATCGCTGCCAACCTTAGTCCCACCAGTGCCACAGCCACAACTAACGTAACTGTCACAAACTGTTTCAGCTAATCAGTTTCGGTACACTCAGTTCCCACGCATATAAAGTATCGTGGCTCCACCTGTGAACACTAACCACACTACTCGGCTGTTATTCCGTGTCGGCGTTGACCAGTAAATACCCCCATAGCTATACAGGAACACGAGGCTCCCCTCACAGCTTTGGATACATTAAGTCATTCCTAACGTCCTATCATTGTTACCATCATCACTAGGTCAAATCGATACCACAACCAAGTAAGCTGTAGCCACCACAAACTATCAGCAAACCAGTTAAGGTACAATGATTTCCGACACATATACAGTACAGTAACTCCACCTTAAAACACTTATCAGCTATTCCGTGTACACCAGAGAAAGGAATGGCTCACGAAACTAACTATTCCGTGTAGTAGGCGTTGACCAATAAATACCGCGATAGTTATACAGGAACACGAGTCTCCCTTCAGCCTAACACAGCTTTGGATACATTAAGTCCTTCGTGGCGTCTCTTTGAGCGTAACGAGGCGGCCGCAGCGCCACCCACGGCAGGAGACAATGAGGCGGCGCGTGCCCTCACATACCCTGCTCCGATCACAACAGCCCCGGAAAATCAAGCACCTCCCGCTATGTTGACAGATCAGTCGGTAAAGCGCTGCGCTGCCAAGCTTCACGGCCTGACAGGCGGCGGTTCGAGCCCCGCTCAGTACGGGATTTTTCCTCTGACTAGGAGTGGTTACTGTCCCCCTTGAGCAAGGGAGATGGAGTGTGTGGTGTGTGAGGTCCTGGCAGTACCCAGAGATCGACTAATGACCCTTGCAGTTGCTCTAATTTGGAGGGTACTTGCTGGCGATTGCGAGTCCAACTCGTGATCAGGCCTTGGTGGTGAAAACACACACACACACACACACACACACACACACACACACACACACAAACACAAAAAATCAAATACATACAGCACATATTAATTCATGCATCGTTTAAATTAAAACAAGGACCACTACCCTGGAATCATAAGCAATTGTAAAATAAACGGGTGCCATTTAGATTCACGTCCAAACAGTGCACACACGTAACACCTGCGGACACTAGAGGCGCCGCGCACGCCGTCTTGCCTGAGATTTTCAGTGACGTCGCCTTTATTCCTTTTTTTTTTTGAAGGACTGAGTAGAGTACAAGAGGTTTAATTAGGCGTTCCCATTCGCACAGTTAGCACTGAATGAATTCTGGGTGTTCAAGAGGAAAGTATCGAGACACCTTTATACCCTAAATTGACCTCTCTTTTGTCCACTCGTCTATACTCTCTCTTACAGAGGCAGCGATTGGATGACTTTTTTTCTCAGTTATTTTTTTTGCCCTAGAGCTATTTCCTTTACTGTGAAATAAAAAAAGTGATTGCAGCTGAGAACACTAACCACACTACTAGGCTGCCCTGAACATCCCTTGCCCTTTACTTAACATCACTGATTCGGTTAAGACTGTTTATCCGTTTACTGAGAACATAGCACATCACTGATAAAAGGCGATCTTAGGAAAGGCTTCGTGACTGACGGAGGGACTGAGAGCCATATTATTAAACATTTCGTCGCCCAAGCACACACATCTGACAAGGCTTTCGTAGGAGTTGTGGGCCTTTCCAGGAGTACTTATTTGGCCGTGGTGGTAGTTTGATCCTTCTTATGTACCATGAACCTAAAGCAACACGCATTAGAAACCAACTGACTACTTTTTTGGCATTTAGAAATAGTTGACGTGTGAGTCGGTGGCGTCTAAGAATACCGACCTGGCAGCCTTGGGACACTGATTGGTATTTATACACGCTTCGGCCTCTCACATCAACTATTTCCAAAGGCCGGAAAGGAGATTAATCGGGTTTTCATGAGTTTTTTCACGTTCACGGTACAGCAAAAGGGTCGAACTACCACTAAGGTCATTAAAGTACCCGTGGAAATGCCCAAAACTCCTACAAAAACCGTGTCAAACATGTGAGCTTGGACGCCGAAATGTTAAGAATATAGACCCAGCTTTAAACCATCCCAGACCTTCCCGCGCCACCTGTTGTCGGCCGCCTCCCGCTAGCCCGGCGTTAGCGTCTCCCGATGGCCTGTTTTTTCCTCGTTAAGGCTTCTTTCTATCTGAACAGCCGTGAGTTTAATCAGCGAAGGATAAAAGCACCCTGCATTCTTTTCCTACAAGGTCCTTGCTAACGTAACTACCGCCGGGGTGATGTAAAAAAATTAGTGAATTCTGGCGTGGAGGGCGTCGTTTAGGCCGCTCCTTTGACACGGGCATTCCTGATGAGGCGACGGCGCGCTCCCCTCGGGCCGCGAAGCATCAATCAGGGGCCATTGGCTGCGGCGGGAGGGAGCAAGGCGGACTGTTAAGGTTAGGCGCCTCGTATTGCCAGGCGCGACCGTCCTCACCGGCGCCGCCCGCACATGTCCTGCACCGCGTACTGTCTGGCGTGTGTGTGTGTAATAATAATAATAATGATAATAATAATAATAATAATAATAATAATAATAATAATAATAATAATAATAATAATAATAATAATAATAACGTTGAAAACCTAAACAGCTGCGTCCATTTAGCGATGAGGAGGATGGCAACAGCTGGTGGCGGCAAGCTTGAGGCCTCACACACATACCTAACAACGTGCCTCGGATAGAGAGCGCGTAAACGCTGCCTCCTTCACACCCGATGCGAGGGAAAGGAAGATATCATTTGTATATACAGTTTACGAGAGCTGTCTTAAATTTTTTTTACAGCAAAGGAAATAGCTCAAGGAAAAAAAAAAGGCCCGCAAATCACTGCTCGTATAAAAAGAGTTAAGACGAGGGGCCAAAAGAGATGTCAATTTCGGGAGGAAAGATGTCCTGATACTCTACTCTTGAAAGGTCCATAGGCCCACTAACTTTTGAAATATATCCCTTTGTCGTTAATCCCATATTCGACGCTAGAGAAAGGAAGATATCACTTGTATTTATAGTTTACGAGACCTGTCTTATATAGACCGACCGACTTCTGTGCTATATTCCTTTGTTCTTAGTCCCGTATTCTCCAGGCGCTCTAGGCTCTCACAACTGTTTCTCAAGGCCACAAGGGAGGTAAGTCGGGTTCTCATGAGTGTTTTCTTGTATCGGCCGACTGTCTTCTGTAATGTATCCCCTTGGTCTAAGTCTCGTATTCTCAGACGCTTTCGGCTCTCACAACAACCATTTCCCAAGGCCACAAAGAAGATAAGTCGGGTTCTCATGAGTGATTTTCCCGTTCATGGTGCAGAGGCCTTGTCAAATTATCACTAAGCTCATAAAACTGTACATGGAAATATTAACACAACCTCTACGAAAGCATTAACTAATGTGGATATGTAAGCCCCGAAAGGTTTTAGTATATGAGACTTATATTAACGCACACACACACACACACACACACACACAAGAAGAGGCTGCTGATCGGAGGGCGTCTTTCGTACCTTTGTGTCGGTTCTTAGCATTACGAAGCAAGCAAAGACAAGTCAGTGGACGTCTGCTTTCCTTCCCACAGTGTCCCGCAGCAAGGCATCACACCTACCTACCTACACCCGCATCGACTGGTTACCGAGAGCTTGGGAACAATAAGACCTGATTCCACGGTGAGAGAAAGAGAGGGATGACGACACAGTGAGAGAATGATGACACCACAGGGAAAGAGAGGACACCAGAGAAAGGGGAATGACAACACAGGGAGAGATGGAACAACAGAGAAAGAGGTGAAACCAGAGGAAGAATTATATAACATCACAGAGAGATATAGCACTACAGAGAAAGATATGACACCACAGGGAAAGAGAGGACACCAGAGAAAGGGGAATGACAACAGAGGGAGAGATGGAACAACAGAGAAAGAGATGAAACCAGAGGAAGAATTATATGACATCACAGAGAGATTTAACACAACAGAGAAAGATATGACGCCACAGAGAAAGAGAGGACACCAGAGCAAGGGGAATGACAACACAGGGAGAGATGGAACAACAGAGAAAAAGATGAAACCAGAGAAAGAATTATATAACATCACAGACATTTAACACTACAGAGAAAGATATGACGCCACAGAGACAGTGATGACAGCACAGAGAAGGAGGTGAAACAACAGAGAAAAAGAGAGATGACACCACAGGGGAAGGAAAATATGACACCACATAGAAAGAGATAAATGAGAGTGAAAGAGAGAATGAGAGAGAGACCATTACAATACACAAGATCATCAATACAACACACTCGCCAATCAGCAAAGCAAAACAAATGAACGTGATGAAGAAAACGAACGAAAAAGCAGGACACGAGGAGCTGCAGGGACACACTAAGGCCGGGAGAGGGTCGCCCAATGTAGAGGTTCAAGAAAATAGAGTGGAAGAGAAAGGGGACGAGGAGATAAAAGAAAGCATGAAAAAACAGGACGTGAGGAGCTGCAGGAACACACTAATGCCGGGAGAGGTGCGCCCAATGTAGAGGTTCAAGATAAAGAGATGGAAGAGAAAGGGGACGCAGAGAGATGAGAGAAATAGTGAAAAAACAAGACAAGAGGAGCTACAGGAACACACTAATGCCTTGGAAGGGAGTTGGATATGTAGGGGAGGAGAAGAGGAACGAGATGCAAAGAGACGGATAGAAAAACCGCGTGAAAAAGAAAGCCACGAAGCGCTGCCAGGAACATACTAAGATCGTAGAAACGGGTTGGATAAGGGAGATGGAAATGGAAGGGGATACTTGGGCAGTGGTAGGGGGGTAAGATAAGGGAGGTGGTAGGGGAGGGAGATGCAGGGACGGAAGACAACCACGTGAAAACAAAGTCACGAGGAGCTGCCGGGAACATACCAAGATTGTAAAAAGAGGTTGGATAACGGAGCTGGAAAGGGAAGGGGATACTTAGGCAGTGGTAGGGGGGGTAAGATAAGGGAGGTGGAAGGGGCGGGAGATGCAGGGCATGCTGCCAGGAACGCACTAAGGCCGTGGAAGGTGCGCCCACATTGGAGGTTCAGGGATAACAGAGCAAACTTGATAACAGGAGCAGAACTTCATCCAAACAAAGACCATGAAAACTGCGATGCCGGGGGAGCAGCAGAGGCAGGCCGTGAGAATTAAAAGTGCGGAAACTAGGGAGGAGAGTTATGCATGCGTGCGGCGTTGATGTGTCCTGCGGGGAGGTCGCTGGGAACACACGGACGGACGCGGCAAAAATAATACCTATATAAAACATTTTCCAGAGAAGGTCATTACGTCAGGATCAAAGAAAATGAGACAGCCGAGTAAGAATTAGAGGACGAACACGTGAGGAAATGATGAGGATGAGGACGATGTGGCCCGCGTGAAGGTTAAGGAAAAAAAACGTACGCTGACCAAATATTGCGTTATAGCGGGGCACCAATATTGCAACACATTGTTAAGTTCGTCACCCGCACAGACCAGCGAGGCGAAGGCAAAGTTGGGGCACACGATACAGCTGCGCGTGGCCTCGGTGCTTATCTTTTTTTTTTTAAGTTCCGCCTATGGCTGGGGTAGGTTTTTTTATGGGGCCTGGTGATCGGCCGCAGCCCGTTGTGGCGCAGGCAAGTGTTTATTTTGGCGTCATCTTGATTGGCTCAGGCTGTCCCGGAGCTCATCTTTGATCCTCTTTTAGAAAGAGAATCTAGACTCAGGGTTGAGAGCTGGCCTTCAGGACAGCATGTGGTAGTCTTCGGCCACTCGGCGGTGACTGAAAAATTGCCAGTTTGCTTGTGGCGGCGGGCGGGACGCGAGCCTGCATTCTCCAGGATGCCGCGCCCCCACGCTGACCACTCAGCCACCACCTCCCGGCGTGATAAATAAACACACCCACTTTATTGTTGTTGTTTTTTTCTTCAGGAACATCAGCCATCAGCGTATTAACAACAACCTTTTCCTTATAGCGGAGAGAGAGAGAGAGAGAGAGAGAGAGAGAGAGAGAGAGAGAGAGAGAGAGAGAGAGAGAGAGAGAGAGAGAGAGAGAGAGAGAGAGAGAGAGAGAGAGAGAGAGAGAGAGAGAGAGAGAGAGAGAGAGAGAGACCTATACCATAAATTATAACTGTGCACTCCCACTGTACTTCCTTTCTCTTCCACTTCCTTGTCTTACTATATCCTTAAATAAAAAGATAGATAGATAGATAGATAGAGAGAGAGAGAGAGAGAGAGAGAGAGAGAGAGAGAGAGAGAGAGAGAGAGAGAGAGAGAGAGAGAGAGAGAGAGAGAGAGAGAGAGAGAGAGAGAGAGAGAGAGAGAGAAATTAAACCTTCACCTTACCTTAGTCTTCCGTTTCCATCTTCATTTCTCTTACCTGCAAAAAAAGGAGAAAATAATAAATTAATAAACAGCAAAGAAAATCACGTAAATAGATAGATACTCGTAGATAGATTGATAGATACAGACAAAGAGACACAAACAGGCAGATAGACAGACAGATAGAAATACAGACAAACAGACAGAGACAAAAAAAAAAACAGACATAGAAGGACAAAATCAAACATAGAGTAAAAATAAACAAAAAAAGCAGAAAAAAACAGACATGGTTACACTCAGACACACACACACACACACACACACACACACACACACACACACACACACACGAATGGAGCTAAGTATGATATGTATGTACGTATGTATATGAATGTATGTATGTATGTATGTATGAATGTATGTATGTATGAATGTATGTATGTATGAATGTATGTATGTATCAAGCAGGCAGGCAGGCAAGCACGGTAACCCTATGTAAGATTAGGAAGGTAAGGAGGCAAGGAGACGAGGAGGGCGAAGGGAAAAGTTATGGCGCTGAGAGGGGCGGGTTGTGAAGACACGCGATTATAGGCAAGAAGGCTGCTGGGGAAAGGAAACCAGGAGGAGGAGGAGGAGGAGGAGGAGGAGGGTGCTGGAGGGATGAAAAGGGGACATGTTGGGGTGATGGGGAGAGGAAAGGAGAGTTGACTAACGAGTGCTGACAAGAGTTGTGATAGAGGAAGAAAGTGCTGAGAAGAGGAAGGAGTGTTGGTGCTGAGGAGAGGAAGGTACTGTAGTGCTGACAGTGGAAGAAATAGTGTAGTGGTGCTGATGGGGAGAGGAGAGGAATGCTGATAGAGGAGTGCTGACTAACAAGTAATGAAAGTTAGTGCTGAGAAGAAGGAATGTTAGTGCTAAGGAGAGGAAGGTACTGTAGTGCTGACAGTGGAAGAAATAGTGTAGTGGTGCTGATGGGGAGATGAAAGGAATGCTGATAGAGTGCTGAGAAGAGGAAAGAGTACTAGTGCTGAGAAGAGGAATGAATGTTACTACTAAGAAGAGGAAGGCAGTGCTGGCAAAGGGAATGTTCACAGAAGAGTGCTGACAAAAAGAGGAATGCTGTACTGATGGTGATGGGAAGAGGAGGAAAGTGCTGACAAAGGAGTGCTGACAGAGGAAGGAATGTTGGAGTGCTGACAGAGGAAGGAATGTTGGAGTGCTGACAGAGGAAGGAATGTTGGAGTGCTGACAGAGGAAGGAATGTTGGAGTGCTGACAGAGGAAGGAATGTTGAAGTGCTGACTAAGGAAGGTTTATTGGCGTGATGGGGAGAGGAAGAAGGGAGTGCTGGCAGGGAAATACTGACATGTGTGCTGAGAAAGGAGGAATGAAATAAGTGCTAACAGAGGACTACTGATATAGGAGTGCTGATAGAGGCAGGGAGTGCTGATAGGGTAGTGCTGACAGAATGTTGGACAGGGAAGAGGTGGCAGAGGAAGGGGAAGGAGAGTGTTAACCGGATAGTGCTGGAAGAGAAGTGCTAACAGGGGAATGCTAACAACGGTAGTACTGGTAAAGGAGTGCTGAGAGAGGAAGGGAGTGCTGAAGGGGAAGTACTGACAGGTGGAGTGCTGATAGAGAAAGGAACATGTGCTGAGAAGGAGTGCTGAAGAGTAACGATATAGGAGACTGACAAGGGGAGTGCTGACAGGGTTGTGCTGATGGAGGGTTCGACAAAGCAGGGGAAGGGATGGCAGGTGCAGGGAAGGGAATTGGAGGCAAGGGAAGGGAAGGGAAGGGAAGGCAAGGCAAGGGAAGGGAAGGGAGGGGAAGGGATGGCAGGGTTGTGCTGATGGAGGGTTCGACAAAGCAGGTGAAGGGAAGGGAGAGGAAGGGATGGCAGGTGCAGGGAAGGGAATTGGAGGCAAGGGAAGGGAAGGGAAGGGAAGGCAAGGGAAGGGAAGGGAGGGGAAGGGATGGCAGGGTTGTGCTGATGGAGGGTTCGACAAAGCAGGTGAAGGGAAGGGAGGGGAAGGGATGGCAGGTGCAGGGAAGGGAATTGAAGGCAAGGGAAGGGAAGGGAAGGGAAGGCAAGGCAAGGGAAGGGAAGGGAGGGGAAGGGATGGCAGGTGCAGGGAAGGGAATTGGAGACAAGGGAAGGGAAGGGAGGGGAAGGGGAGGCAAGGCAAGGGAAGAGAAGGGAGGGGAAGGGATGGCAGGTGCAGGGAAGGAAATTGAAGGCAAGGGGAGGGAAGGGAAGGGAAGGCAAGGCAAGGCAAGGCAAGGGAAGGGAAGGGAAGGGAAGGGAAGGCAAGGCAAGGGAAGGGAAGGGAAGGGAAGGGAAGGGAAGGCAAGGCAAGGGAAGGGAAGGGGATGCAGGCAGTGTAGGCTGTCCCCGGAAGTGTCGGGTCAGGCAGGACACGCCCCGCCTCGCTCCCTTGACTCACCGTCCACCACACATCCGCCCTACACGACGAGCCCCTGCTGGTGCTGGTGGTGGTGGTGGTGAGGGGAAGGGAGAGACTGTAGTGGTGTTGGTGGTGGTGATATGGTGATTCTGATGATCGTAAACAAGAAGGAAAAAGATGAAGAAAAAGAATGAGGAAGAATAAGAATAAGAATAATAAGAAGAGAAAGACGAAGACGACTAAGAAGAACAAGAAGAAGTAAAAAAAGAAGAACAACAACCATGAGAACAAGAACATTGATAATAACGAAGAACAAGAAAAGAACAAAAAGAAAAATAATATCAAGAACAAAAAGAATGTGATGACAAACATGATGATAATAATGACGATGGTGTATGTGTATAAATGTGTGTGTGTCTGTGTGTGTGTGTGTGTGTGTGTGTGTGTGTGTGTGTGTGTGTGTGTGTGTGTGTGTGTGTGTTTGCTACGTGTCCAGAGCCACGAGCCAATGCGTGTTAAACCTGTGACGTACTGGCCGAGTCTATATAATTAAGTACACGTAAACTCATGTCTGTACTGTTATCATGCACACACACACACACACACACACACACACACACACACACACATATATATATATAGAGAGAGAGAGAGAGAGAGAGAGAGAGAGAGAGAGAGAGAGAGAGAGAGAGAGAGAGAGAGAGAGAGAGAGAGAGAGAGAGAGAGAGAGAGAGAGAGAGAGAGAGAGAGAGAGAGAGAGAGAGATTTACATAGAAAATCAGACCACACAGACCCCATGGTCCAGACTTGGTGGTCTGTCCTTAAACCTAAGTGATTTTACATTAATCAGAAGACTCCAAAACGTTGCATTTCTACTCTAGTTGATATTAAGTTGAAGGAAGTGACGGTCGAGCTTATTTTGAAGGAGTCAATCGTGTTACACTGGACCACTGACGGTGGAAGCTTATTCCATTCTCGCACTACAACGTTGGTGAAGAAAATTTGGTGCAGTCTGAATTTACTTGTTCACATCTGAGTTTTACGCCATTGTTCCTCGTGCGCAAAGTGTCATCGATCATAAACAATGTTGATCTGTCTACATTCGTGAAACCATTAAGTATTTAAAACATTCGATCAGTTTTCCTCGGAGGCGACGTTTCTCAAGAGAGAACATGTTAAGGGTAGAAAGCCTTTCTTCGTAGGATTTGTTGCGCAAGGAAGGGATCATTTTCGTTGCCCGACGCTGAACACCTTCTAATTTAGCAATATCCTTTGCATGGTGGGGAGACCAAAACTGTACCGCATATTCCAAGTTGGGTCTGACTAAACTGTTGTAGAGCGAGTATTACATCTTTATTCTTGAATACAAAGTTTCTTTTAATGAAGCCCAACATTCTGTTCGCTTTATTTGCTGCATCGATGCATTGCTGTGAGAATTTGAGGTTTGACGCGATTTTGACCCCCAAGTCTTTGACGCATTGAACGCTTTTGAGTTTAACGCCGCGCATTTCGTATTCGAACTTCTTATTCCTCGTTCCAACTTGAAGGACCTGGCACTTGTCTACGTTAAAGGGCATCTCCCATCTATCCGACTAAGCTGAAATTTTGTGCAAATCCTCTTGGAGGCTTTGCCTGTCTTCGTCAGTGAGAACCGAGTTGCCAATCTTTGTGTCGTCTGCAAATTTACTAATGCGGTTATTGAGTCCAACATCCACGTCGTTGATGTAAATAATGAAGAGCACTGGGCCAAGGACCGAGCCCTGAGGGACGTCACAAGTGACAGGCGCCCACTCTGAGTTAAATCCGTCAATCACTACTCTTTGTTGTCTGTTGCTCAACCAATTCGCGATCCATTGGTTTACTTGACCGTCAATACCTATTTGCTTTAATTTGTAAAGTAATTTATGATGCGGGACTTTATCAAACGCTTTCTGGAAATCAAGATAGACTACGTCCAGTGATTTGGTTACGTCATAAACAGTGAAGAGGTCGTTATAAAAGGTTAATAGGTTTGATGGGCAGGATCTTTTGTTTCGGAAGCCATGTTGTGAGTCCCCAATCAATGAGTGGCTTTCAAGGTAATTCACAATTTTGTCTCTAATTATGCCCTCAGAGAGAGAGAGAGAGAGAGAGAGAGAGAGAGAGAGAGAGAGAGAGAGAGAGAGAGAGAGAGAGAGAGAGAGAGAATATAATCACTTAATAGAAAAACAAAATGATCCAAGAATAGACGCAAACTTGAAAACACACACACACACACACACACACACACACACACACACACAGAAACACGCGTGTGTAAAAAAAGAGAGGAAAAGAAGAAGAAGAAGAAGAAGAAGAAGAAGAAGAAGAAGAAGAAGAAGAAGATGAAGAAGAAAAAGAAGAAGAAGAAGAAGATGAAGAAGAAGAAAAAGAAGAAGAAGAAGAAGAAGATGAGGAGAAGAAAATAAAGAGTAGGAGGAGGAGGAGGAGGGGGGCAGCGCAACCCTTACTGGCGAAGAAGCATTTCCTGGATTGGCTTCGTGTCGTTTCCATAACACACAACAACACCGCCGCCAGAGCCTCCCAGCGGCGACTCACTACGGGAAGACCAAACTACAACAAGGGCTATAAAACTACCTGTGGAAATGCCTCAAACTCCTACGAAAGCCTTATCAAGTATGTGTGTTTGGGCGACGTAATGTTTAATAATATGACCCTTTAGACGCATTTTAAGGGGGTTTAACACGCCTTGGGTATATTCCTGTCCCTACTACCAATACTACTACTGCTCCTCCTATTACTACTACTAAATAAGGTGAATAATAAGGTGCCCGTTATGACAGGAAGGCTGGAAGGAGGGAGTGTTATCCTAGGTAGAGGACACACAGACATTGGTTTACTAACAGGGTTGTGGATGAGTGGAATAGGCTTAGCAGTCATGTGGTGAGTGCCCATACAATTGTCACATTCAAAAATAGATTAGATAAATTCATGGACAGCGGTATTAGGTGGGGTTAGATACACGGGAGCTACCTTGTACAGGCCTACCGGCCTCTTGCAGACTCCTACGTTCTTATGTTCTTATGCTCTGTTGCAGGGGTCGAGCACGCCAAGGAAATAAGAACATAGAAATACTATAAGGAATCTGCAAGAGGCCGATGGACCAATACAAGGCAGCTCCTGTGATCCTAACCTCACCTAACCTCACTATCAATGAATTTATCTAACCTCTTCTTGAATGTATCCATCAAACTGGCACTCACAACATGACTGCCAAACCTGTTCCACTCATCCACCACTCTACTACTACACCAATTCCTGCCTGTGTCATTGCTGAATGTGAATACATCTAACTTATACGTAAAAGGTCTCCTTCTTTACTCTTTTACAGGATCGACGTTTGGCGGGCTTTTGTTTTTCTCTATTTACTATTTGCTGTGTTATGTTATGTCCGTTAGCACTGTTATGTCTTTCTCTGACTTTTTTTCATTTCTGTGCTTTAATTCGTTCACAATTTCCCTCGTCTTAACTCTTGCCTCTATGCTCATATTTTCCCTTATATATGTTTCTTTATACTGTTATATGCCTTTTAGTATTCCACTTCGACTTATGATCATCTCAGCTTCCATTTGTGACCTTAACTACAAGAAGGTCCCCAAAAACCATTCCTGCATCAGTTGACGAGCCTTCACTATATAACTGTGCACTCCTACGGTCTGGCCCCTTCCCCCGCCTGTACCCACTCCATGAATCCACTTCCCATTCTTGCAATACTCCTGATGAAAAAATAACATCATCACCGCCAGCACTTGGAACCCGACAATATGGACGAAAAAGAATGTGTGTGTGTGTGTGTGTGTGTGTGTGTGTGTGTGTGTGTGTGTGTGTGTGTGTGTGTGTGTGTGTGTGTGTGTGTGTGTGTGAGGTAAAGTGCCGAAATATAAAGGACTAGAAACACAAAACTAACTCTCTCTCTCGCAGGCAACATCCATTTGTGACAATCTGGCCCTGTTCCTCTTGTTCTTCAGAGGGACACACACACACACACACACACACACACACACACACACACACACACACACACACACACACACACACACACACACACACACACTACACCTCTTCTTCTCACCCTTCCTCAACCCTCGCATTCATCGTCCCTTCAAATTAACCAGTCCGCCTTTCACCAATCGCCTCGCCCCATTCACGGCCTTCAGTGATCAGCTTGAGAGGGTTAGCCAGGTCACGGCGGCGCCCTCACACGGCTTCCTCTCACTTGCCTCTCAAAGCGCTCACCACCTCGACCGTAATCTGTGTTTTGTCCTCTTGTTAGGTAGGAGGGGGGGATTTCTTGCTGGGTGTTCTTTTTTTCGGTTTTCCTTTTCTCTTTACTTTATGCCTCTCTCTCTCTCTCTCTCTCTCTCTCTCTCTCTCTCAGTAGTAGTAATAGTAGTAGTAGTAGTAGTAGTAGTAGTAGTAGTAGTAGTAGTAGAAGGAGGGGGAGGAGGAGGATAAAGTAGGAATAATGCCACCAACAATATTTACGGAAGGAAAACTAACAAAAACAATAACAACAACAACAGCGGCAACAGAGAACAAGAGAAAAATATTATGCAAAGAAATAACAACAAATGAAGCAGAAGCAACAACAACAACAACAACAACAACAATAACAACAACAACAGTAAGAGTACAAACGGTATTCGTGGTAAAGGCGGAGGCGGAGGAAGAGGAGGAGGAGGAAAGAGAAAGGAGGAAGCGAGAAAAAGGAAGAAGGTGGAGAAGGGAGAGAGAAGGAGCAAAAGTGTGCAGGAGAGGGAAGGAGGAAGAGGATCAGGTGGAAGGGGAAGAGAAAAAGTGGGGATCAGGTGGTAGGGGAGGAGGAAGAACGGGGGGAGGACGAGGGGGGGGGCAGCTGGAAGGGGGGGAGGGGCAGAATTGGTAGGATGGGGGAGGGGGGGATGGGAGGAGGGGAGAGAGAAAGGGGGAGAGGTTAGGAGGAGAAGGAAGAGGGAGAGAGGAAGAAGAGAAAGAGGGGGAGGGGGAGGAGGAGAGAGAAAAGGGGGGAGAGGTTAGGGGGAAAAGGAAGAGGGAGAGAATTACATATAATTACATAGAAAATCAGACCACACAGACCCCATGGTCCAGACTTGGTGGTCTGTCCTTTAACCTAAGTGATTTTACATTAATCAGATGGCTCCAAAACGTTGCATTTCTACACTAGTTGATATTAAGTTGAAGGAAGTGACGGTCGAGCTTATTTTTGAAGGAGTCAATCGTGTTACACTGGACCACTGATGGTGGAAGCCTATTCCATTCTCGCACTACAACGTTGGTGAAGAAAAATTTGGTGCAGTCTGAATTTACTTGTCTACATTTGAGTTGTACGCCATTGTTCCTCGTGCGCAAAGTGTCATCGATCATAAACAATGTTGATCTGTCTACATTCGTGAAACCATTAAGTATTTTAAAACATTCGATCAGTTTTCCTCGGAGGCGACGTATCTCAAGAGAGAACATGTTAAGGGTAGAAAGCCTTTCTTCGTAGGATTTGTTGTGCAAGGAAGGGATCATTTTCGTTGCCCGACGCTGAACACCTTCTAATTTAGCAATATCCTTTGCATGGTGGGGAGACCAAAACTGTACCGCATATTCCAAGTGGGGTCTGACTAAACTATTGTAGAGCGGGAGTATTACATCTTTATTCTTGAATAAAAAGTTTCTTTTAATGAAGCCCAACATTCTGTTCGCTTTATTTGTTGCATCGATGCATTGATGTGAAAATTTGAGGTTTGACGCGATTTTGACCCCCAAGTCCTTGACGCATTGAACGCTTTTGAGTTTAACGCCGCGCATTTCGTAATCGAACTTCTTATTCCTCGTTCCAACTTGAAGGACCTGACACTTGTCTACGTTAAAGGGCATCTCCTACCTATCAGACCAAGCTGAAATTTTGTGCAAATCATCTTGGAGGCTTTGCCTGTCTTCGTCAGTGAGAACCGATTTACCAATCTTTGTGTCGTCTGCAAATTTACTAATGCGGTTATTGAGTACAACATCCACGTCGTTGATGTAAATAATGAAGAGCACTGGGCCAAGAACCGAGCCCTGAGGGACGCCACTAGTGACCGGCGCCCACTCTGAGCTAAATCCGTCAATCACTACTCTTTGTCGTCTGTTGCTCAACCAATTCGCGATCCATTGGTTTACTTGACCGTCAATTCCTATTTGCTTTAATTTGTAAAGTAATTTATGATGCGGGACTTTATCAAACGCTTTCTGGAAATCAAGATAGACTACGTCCACTGATTTGGTTACGTCATAAACAGTGAAGAGGTCGTTATAAAAGGTTAACAGGTTTGATAGGCAGGATCTTTTGTTTCGGAAGCCATGTTGTGAGTCCCCAATTAATGAGTGGCTTTCAAGGTAACTCACAATTTTGTCTCTAATTATGCCCTCAAGTAGCTTACCTACAACCGAAGTTAGACTAATGGGCATGTAATTACCTGGTACTTTTTTTGTCTCCTTTCTTAAAAATCGGTGTCACGTTAGCCTTTTTCCAATCTGAAGGGACGATGCCTTGTCGCAAGGACATATTGAATACGGTTGTGAGGGAGGAGAGTATTTCGCTCTTTGTTTCTTTCAGCAGAGTTGGATATACTCTGTCAGGTCCAGGACTTTTATTTGTTTTAAGTGATTTGAGGGCTTTAAGGACTTCATCGGGTTTTATTTCAAAGTTAGGCAATGCATGCTCGGGATTTACATTAGTACTGGTGTTGGTGGTAGTGGTGGGAGGACTGTTATTATTAAACACCGAGGAAAAGTAATTGTTTAATAGGTTTGCAACGTGTTGCCTGCCAGTCACTAGTGCACCGTCGCTGTTTGTTAAGGGTCCAAATCCACTTCTGATTGCCTTTCTGTTGTTTATGTAACTGAAGAAGGATTTCGGATTATTTTTACAGTTGGCTGCAATATTTTCTTCATATCTACGCTTTGCCTGACGCACTAATCTGTTTACTCGTCGCCTGGCATCATTGTAGAGTCTAATGTTTTCGGGCGTGCTTTGTTCTTTTTTTAACCTGTAAAACAATTTTCTCTCCTTGACCGAGTGTTTAATTTCGCTATTAAACCAAGGTGGACTTGTATTAGTGTTAATTCGCTTCTCGCACTTGGGGACAAATGTGTCCTGCTGAGTGAGTAAGTAATTTTTAAAGCTTAGCCAGGCGTCCTCTACATTGCCGTCATCTGCTAGTTGCATTTCTATTAGTTTTCGTCGGATTTCTACGAAGTTTGCTCTTTTGAAATTGGGCACCTTTACTTTATTTTCAGTCACCGATATTTGAGCTCTAATGTCATCGCGCACTAGTTTATCGCAAAAACCGAGGTGTTCTCCTACCGTGACATTACTGACTAGGTTATCTTGGGTCGCTATAACAAGGTCAAGTATGTTATTTTGTCGAGTTGGTTCAGAAACCATTTGGCTTAGATAATTTTCCTCTAAAAATTCGATCATTCTATGGGACTCACCTTCTGTACCCGACAGTGTCGCCCAGTCGATATGGGGGAGGTTAAAGTCTTCTAGTATCAGTGAGTCGCTGTTATTAAGTGACTGCCTTAAGACGCTGTACATTTCAAGATCGGCATCGAGTGATTGCCCCGGAGGCCTGTAAGTGACAGATATATTTAAATTGACTTTTGCAGTGTTTACTCGCACGCACAAATGTTCAACGTTACTGTTTCTTGGTGTTTTGTCAGTGGGTTGCAAATAGCTTTTGACAAAAAGGGCGACACCACCACCTCTACGGTTTACATGATCATTGTTGAAGAATCTGTAGCCATATATGTTGTATTCGGAACTTAAATCAATATTTGTGGTGTCGATAAATGTTTCGGTTATAGCAATTACGTCAAAGTTTTCTGTCAGAGCAAGACATCGCAGTTCATCAAACTTGTTTCTTAGGCTTGGTAACAGAGGTGGTGGAACTGGAGGTTTCAATGTTACGAGTCTGTTGCGGTGTATGGTGTCTATTTACACGGGCGGGATGGAAGGACGTGGCTGAGAGTCGTTTTTTGTTTTTCGGGCGTTACGTACGGCGTCATTGAGGAGCCTTCCGAATCTGGCTGCCCCGATGGGGGACAGGTGTATGCCGTCCCTTTGGAAAAGTTTACTCTGACCGGGTCGTGGTGACGTCGTTTGTACCTGTGTGGAGAACAAAGAGTGAGTCATTAGAGGCCACAGCGGAGACCTCGTCCAGGGCAGCTGTGATGTCGTCAACACCAGCTCCAGGATAACAGTAGTTACGCCTACGACGGGGGACTCTGCCACAGAATTCAACCACCTGATGGCGAATCATAGAGTCACCGACCAAGAAGGTGCTCTGTTCCTCGTCCTCCTCCTCCAGTATGGCAAATCTGTTGTAGCAATGAGTAGGATAAATGGCTCTAGGGGCGGGTCTGGCTCCTCTCACGGGGGTGAAGCATTCAGCGTCAGCTCTACCGGTCCTCTGTGACTTGTCTTCTTCGGAAGGTGGCTGGGCATCGAGTGCAGGTGCGGAGGGTGATGAGGCGTCACTTGCAGCAGGGGCGACGATGTTGGCCTGGATAAACTCCTGCAAGGTATCAACAGTACTTGTTAGGTCGGTGATCTTCTTCTCGCCAGCCGTCAGCCTTTCGTCCTGTTGAATGAGTCTCGTTTCCATCTGCTGTGTCAACAGGCAGATCTTGCAGACGGTCGATCGTCCTGAGAAGAAATGGCCAGAGAAGTTTCCTGTGCAAGTCGAGCATTTCTTTAGCGCCATCTTGTTAAAGAGGAGAGAGCAAGTGAGCAGTGTTTATTTGCTTTTCTTTTTCTTTTTCGTAGGGCAGAGGGACGCGCGAGAGAGAGAGAGAGAGAGAGAGAGAGAGAGAGAGAGAGAGAGAGAGAGAGAGAGAGAGAGAGAGAGAGAGAGAGAGAGAGAGAGAGAGAGAGAGAGAGAGAGAGAGAGAGAGAGAGAGAGAGAGAGATGGGAAGGCGTAGGAGGGAGATGGGGATGGAGGGAGGAAGAGGGCGAAGGAAAGGGAGGTAGAGAGAGAAAGAGGTAGAGAGAGAGAGAGAGAGAGAGAGAGAGAGAGAGAGAGAGAGAGAGAGAGAGAGAGAGAGAGAGAGAGAGAGAGAGAGAGTGAGAGAGAGGGGGGGCAATGGAGAGGAGGCGAAGAAGAGAAAGAGGGGAGGGGAGAGAGAAAGGGGAGAGGTTAGGGGAGAAGGAAGAGGGGAGAGGAAAAGAAAAGAGGGGGAGGGGAGAGTGGGGGGTTAAGAGGGAGGGAGCGCAGGTGTGTGGTAATAGTTGTTGTCAGATCAGCGGGACACACCTCACAAAACACAACTTGTTTATTACCCTTCAACCATAATTTTCCTGATAACAACTTCTTCATTCCACATAACCTGGATAACACAACTTATTTATTCCGATTCAACAATAATAATTTTCCTGATAACAACTTCTTCATTCCACATAACCCGGATAACACAACTTATTTATTCCGAATCAACAATAATAATTTTCCTGATAACAACTTCTTCATTCCACATAACCCGGATAACACAACTTATTTATTCCGATTCAACAATAATAATTTTCCTGATAACAACTTCTTCATTCCACATAACCCGGATAACACAACTTATTTATTCCGATTCAACAATAATAATTTTCCTGATAACAACTTCTTCATTCCACATAACCCGGATAACACAACTTATTTATTCCGAATCAACAATAATAATTTTCCTGATAACAACTTCTTCATTCCACATAACCCGGATAACACAACTTATTTATTCCGAATCAACAATAATAATTTTCCTGATAACAACTTCTTCATTCCACATAACCCGGATAACACAACTTATTTATTCCGAATCAACAATAATAATTTTCCTGATAACAACTTCTTCATTCCACATAACCCGGATAACACAGCTTATTTATTCCGATTCAACAATAATAATTTTCCTGATAACAACTTCTTCATTCCACATAACCCGGATAACACAACTTATTTATTCCGAATCAACAATAATAATTTTCCTGATAACAGCTTCATTCCACATAACCCGGATAACACAACTTATTTATTCCGATTCAACAATAATAATTTTCCTGATAACAACTTCTTCATTCCACATAACCTGGATAACACAACTTATTTATTCCGAATCAACAATAATAATTTTCCTGATAACAACTTCTTCATTTCACATAACCCGGATAACACAACTTATTTATTCCGAATCAACAATAATAATTTTCCTGATAACAACTTCTTCATTCCACATAACCTGGATAACACAACTTATTTATTCCGAATCAACAATAATAATTTTCCTGATAACAACTTCTTCATTCCACATAACCCGGATAACAGAACTTATTTATTCCGAATCAACAATAATAATTTTCCTGATAACAACTTCTTCATTCCACATAACCCGGATAACACAACTTATTTATTCCGATTCAACAATAATAATTTTCCTGATAACAACTTCTTCATTCCGCATAACCCGGATAACACAACTTATTTATTCCGATTCAACAATAATAATTTTCCTGATAACAACTTCTTCATTCCACATAACCCGGATAACACAACTTATTTATTCCGAATCAACAATAATAATTTCCCTGATAACAACTTCTTCATTCCACATAACCCGGATAACACAACTTATTTATTCCGATTCAACAATAATAATTTTCCTGATAACAACTTCTTCATTCAACATAACCCGGATAACACAACTTATTTATTCCGATTCAACAATAATAATTTTCCTGATAACAACTTCTTCATTCAACATAACCCGGATAACACAACTTATTTATTCCGATTCAACAATAATAATTTTCCTGATAACAACTTCTTCATTCTGCATAAACCGGATAACACAACTTATTTATTCCGATTCAACAATAATAATTTTCCTGATAATACACACAACTTCTTTACTACCTATTAACCATAATTTTCCTGATAACAACTTCTTTATTCCGAATCAACAATAATAATTTTCATGATAAAACACACAACTGCTTTATTTCGTATCAGCCATAATTATTTTCCTGATAACACACACACACACGCAAAGAAAACAAAATCTTTATTCCGCATCAGCCATTATTATTTTCCTAAGAACACGACACACAACTTCTTTATTACGAATCAACCATAATTTTCCCGATAACACACACAACTTCTTTATTACGAGTCAACCATAATTTTCCCGATAACACACACAACTTCTTTATTACAAGTCAACCATAATTTTCCCGATAACACACACAACTTCTTTATTACGAGTCAACCATAATTTTCCCGATAACACACACAACTTCTTTATTACGAATCAACCATAATTTTCCCGATAACACACACAACTTCTTTATTACGAATCAACCATAATTTTCCCGATAACACACACAACTTCGTTATTACGAATCAACCATATTTTTCCCGATAACACACACAACTTCTTTATTACGAATCAACCATAATTTTCCCGATAACACACACAACTTCTTTATTACGAATCAACCATAATTTTCCCGATAACACACACAACTTCTTTATTACGAATCAACCATAATTTTCCCGATAACACACACAACTTCTTTATTACGAATCAACCATAATTTTCACGATAACACACAAACAACTTCTTTATTTCGCATCAATCATAACTTTTTTTCCCTTCGACACGTAAATCCTGGGTGCTAAATTTCTCGTATATTCTTTTTCTGTGTGTGTTTTTGTTTGTTTTTCATCTTAATTAACTCTTTAGCCTTTTTAATCTTGCATCTCTTAATTATTTTTCTATCTTTTTTGTATTTATTTATCTTTATTTTTTCATCTTTTTTTATTTTTCTCTTTTCTCTTTATCTTTTATATTATTTCTTAATTTTCACATTTTATTGTTTTTATCATTTTTATTCTTTATCTTATCTTTTTGTCTTATCGTTTTTATATTCTTATCTATTTTTATCTTAATGCTTCTTTTTAACCTTTTTTTTCTATTTTTCTTCCTTCGTACCAGATCCGTCTTTGTCTCGTACACGTCAATAACCTCATGCACGATATTTTTTTAGTGCCTTTCCTCCTCCTCCTCCTCCTCCTTCTACCCCTTCTCCTTGTTTCCCAGTAAGCAGCTTTTCACTCCTTCCCTTCATCTCCTCCTCCTCCTCCTCCTCCTCCTCCTCCTACCCCTTCTCCTTGTTTCCCAGTAAGCAGCTTTTCCCTCCTTCCCTCCTCCTCCTCCTCCTCCTCCTCCTCCTCTTCCCTCTTTGCTGTCATTCTTTCCACACGGCGCTCCTGTTTTTCACCTTTATTTCGCTGCTTTTCCTTTGATTCTCTCGTGTGTCATCCTTGTTCCCCGTCCCCTCTTTCCCTGTGTCCCTTTCCCGGCAAAACAGAGGAGGCGAGTAGAAGGCCCGCCGGCGTCTGAGGGAGGAAGGCTGGGAAGGATTTATACGCGCGTCAGGCACTAAGATCGGTATTGTCAGACGCTTCCACCCCTCACATCAACTATTTCCAAGGGGCAAAAAGGAGAGCAGTCGGGTTCTAATGAGTGTCTTTTTAGGTTCACGGTTCACCAGGGTCATAAAACTACGCCTGGAAATGCCCAAAGTCTTGTCAAATGTGTGTTTCTTAGGTTCATGGTACAGAAGAATTAGGGATCAAACTACCACCAAGGCCGTAAAACTACCCCTGGAAATGCCCAACGTCTTGTCAAATGTGTGTTTCTTAGGTTCACAGTACAGGGGAAGGGTCAAACTACCACCAGGGTCATAAAACTACCCCTGGAAACGCCCAATGTCTTGTCAAATGTGTGTTTCTTAGGTTCATGGTACAGAAGAAGGGTCAAACTACCACCAGGGTCTTAAAACTACCCCTGGAAATGCTAAAACTCCTACGAAAGTCTTCAAATATGTGCTTATTGGGAGCCGAAATGTTTAAGAATATGGCACTAAAAATACATTCCGTGCCACACATATTTGACAAGGCTTTCGTAGGTGCCTCGTACAGGCCTACCGGCCTCTTGCAGACTCCTGCGTTCTTATGTTCTTATGTTCTTATGTGTTCTGGGCATTTCCAGTAGCAGTTTTATGACCCTGGTGTTAGTCTGACCCTTCTTCTGCAACGTGAACCTAAAGAAAACACTCACTAAAACCCGACTGATATCCTTTTTTGACCTTTGAGAACAGTTGACGTGACGGCTGGAAGAGTCTGACACTACCAAGCTAAGACATTCCGTGCCTCTCGTGCCGGCGTGCAATATTTACCCCAAGCCCGTGTAGTAGCGGCGGGACGAGTCGGCTCAGGCACTCTCAGTATGCTTTGACTAGATAAACACTTCTTCCTCTTCCTCGTCGTCGTCCTGGGCTGGCGGTGAATTCTGGCGAGGCTCACGAACTCTTGCCGTGGTGATGCTCAGTTCCGGCGACAGTGGTGGTGATGGTGGTGGTGGTGGTGGTGGGTTCAGTGGTGTGTGTGTGTGTGTGTGTGTGTGTGTGTGTGTGTTTCTATCTATCTAGCCATGCATGTATATTGTAATGCCTCTTTAATGCCTCTTTCTCTTTAATAATTTTTCTATTTATCCATATATCTATCTATCTATCTATCTGTCAATCTTTTTTTTCTTTGTGTGTGTGTGTGTGTGTGTGTGTGTGTGTGTGTGTGTGTGTGTGTGTGTGTGTGTGTGTGTGTGTGAAGGAGGGCTTGTCGGTCTTACATCAGGGGGAGCTTATGGCATTTCAGCGAGCCTCATCCGTCACTCCGGTAAGGCATTTTTCTGATAGCAATAGCCCGGCGATGCGAGAGGCGAGAGGCGCGAACTATTATGGTGTACAAATATGGGCAGGAATAACACACACACACCGGCTGTCATGCATGCAAAGAGCGCGGGGCTTGCCAAGGGGTGAGGCGGATCATTGCCAATTTCCCGACACGTGCAGCCGAGGAGCGGTGATTTACAGTGCCTCAGTGACGACCATATTCTTGAACCTTTCGCCGCCCATGCACACATATTTGACAAGGCTTTCGTAGGGGTTTGGGGCATTTCCAGGGGTAGTTTAATAACCCTGGTGGTAGTTTGACCGTTCTTTTGTACCGTGAACGTGAAATAATACTCATGAAAACCCTGATTAATCTTCTTTTCGACCTTTGGAAATAGTTAACGTGAGAGCTCGAAGGGTCTATAGTCCAGAGGTTCTCAAACTGGATGCCGCGGACAGTGCCGCGGGGTGCCACAAGATCATCGTGAATATTGAATCATTATTTTTTTCTTCTTTTTATGTTAGTCTGCATTTATTACTCATAAGTTAATCTACTTGAACTGATGAGTTCTGTTTGGGCATGTACTGTACTGTATGTTAATTTTGGTTTGAGTATGGATAATAATTTTAATTCATTAATTAAAGTAATTCAAACAGGTACAATTGTGTATAAGAAGTTGATCCATGTGAGGTGTGTGTGTGGGGGGGGAGGGGGGTGAAAAAGGGGTGCCACAAAAGGGTTTATATAAGTTCAGGGTGCCATTACTGAAAAAAAATTGAGAACCTCTGGTCTATACGAATACCAACCTTTTAAAGTACCTTAGTAACGCCCATATTCTCGAACATTCGGCGTCCATGCACACACATTCAACAAGGCTTTCGTAGGGGTTGTGAGCATTGCCATGGTTAGCTTTATGACCCTGGTGGTAGTTTGAGAGTTTCAGAACCACGAACGTGTTGTTGTTGTTGTTGCTGTCGCTGCTGTTGTTGTTTCTGTTATTCTGCTTCATCTTCTCCTTTTCTTGCTCTCTTCCTTCTCCTTTTTTCTCTTCTTCTTCTTCTTCTTCTTCTTCTTCTTCTTCTTCTTCTTCTTCTACTTCATCATCATCATCATCTCCATCTTCTTCGTCTAATTCATCTTTTTCTTCGTCTTCTTCTTCTTCTTCTTCTTCTTCTCCTCCTCTTTATTTTCTTTTTAATTTTTTAGTTTTTGTCTTCTTGTTGTTCTTATTCTACTTCTTTATCATCCATAGTGACCCGTTTACCTTCGATTTTGTCTTTAGAAGTGATTGCTGTAGGCGAAGGGAGCGTCTAACAACACCGACATTAGAGTCAGTGCACTTGCTAGCCCTTCACGTGTTTTATTTTCCTTTTCTCATTAACGTTAACACTAAAAGTAACGAATTTAAGTAACCAGAACAACAAGAATATAATTAAATATCTGAGTTTGTTTCCTTCCCTTGTGAACGCTGACATTAAAAGTAACTATTTTGGGAAACCCCTTGACTGCGGATTTCCTACAAGAAGACATCACCAAGCTACAGAAATGAAACAAAATGTGGTTTCTATAATGCAATGAAGAGAAATGTAGTCCTGCACCTTGTGAGGGCATATCCAGCATACCAATTCCACATGGGAAACACTCCACTATCCACCAGAGGCAGAGAAAGACCTGGAAATATATGTTACCTGGCTACCAGTGAAGGCGAAATCCGTGCAAATCGCAGCGGACGGGCTAACATCTGATTCTTAACTTTGTTATTAACGTTAACGCTAAAACTAAATATTTTGAGAACGCTGCTCCGAATTACTATACATTAAACATCTGATTCCTAACTTTCTCTCATTAACATTGACGCTAAAACTAACTAATTTGAGAAGCCAGAACAGCGCATTTTTGACGCCGCTTGGAATTATACATCAAACATCTGATTTTAAACTTTCTCTCATTAACGTTGATGCTAAAACTAACCATTTTGAGATGCCAGAACAACACATTTTTGACGCAGACTAGAATTAAACATCACATATCCGAGTCTAAACCTTCTCTTCTCTTTCTTTCTGCATATCACATAATACGAACTTCCGCTCCTCGAGTCAGGTGGAGGAGGAAACACGCATACTTCATCAAAGCAGAGGCGGGGCAAAATGAAGATCCGGAAAAGTCTCTGCTCGTGAATGTTAATCATTTGGATGCTGTTTTCTGGGTGCCCGAAGGAACACACAGGGAAGCGGCGCATTGTACGAGTATTACCATTATTATTATTATCGAGATCCATGAGAGGGCATCCAGGGAAAATCAAGAGCTGATTTAGACCCAAGCAAGTCCCCTCGATGAGTGAACCTGGATATGAAGAGTGACAGTAAAACACAGGGAAGCACAGAAATGACGATTATACGACAAGTACCTGTAACAAATTTAGACATAAACAGTCCCATAGACGAGCAGACACAAATATAACAATAAAGAGTGATCGTGACAGTCATATACCAGAAAACACAGAACTGACGGTAATGTAACGAGGATTCTCAATCTTCGTCATGCAAAAAATTCATACACACGAGCTCTGCCTAATTATGGGGAGGCGGTGGCCGAGTGGTCAGCGTGCAGGCTTGGTGAGCCCGTGGACCTAGGTTCGAGAACACCCGAAATGCGTTGTTTTTTTAACCATCGCCAAGTGGCGGAAGATTACCCAAGTGCTGCCCAGATCTTCATATCAACCCTAACTTCAGCGACTTCGTTCAAGTGGAGCACCGGGGGGCAGCATGGGCCAGGCAAGGTTATACATCACGGCAGACACTAAAAATGAAATTCACCTGCGCCACTAACGGGCTGGGGTCGTCCAAGATGCCCCTCAATACAGCCTACAGGCGCTACCATTACGGAGTGTATAGGATTGTAAAATTTGATTCGGGCGGTTACAAAGACACTGGAAGTGACGAGGATTTTCAAGAAACTTCGTCAAGCAGAAAATCCATACTCGCACGTTGTCATCCTACGAGATTCAAGCCCTGCAAGTGCCCGCGTGACGCTCTGCATGTTAATTAAAGCCATAAACGACGCACTCTGTCTCAGGTTAGGGCCACGGCTGCTCCTGGTCCTTGTCACGGCCTTCACCCCCACGCACCCCGTCGACCCTTCTTCATAAATGGCTCAAGTCCCTCAAAGACCATGGATCAAGCGTCGCCTTAAGGGGATTGTGTGGTTTAGGAGACAAGGGCAAACAAACACACAAAGACCCGTATTCTCAGACGCTTTCGGCTCCCATAACAACTATTTTCAAGGCCACAAAGGAGATTACTCGGGTTCTCATGAGTGTTTCTTCACGTTCATGGTACAGAAGCCTTGTCAGACTCACTAGCCTCATGAAACTACCCATGGACACACTAACGCAACCCCTACAAAAGCCTTATCAAATGTGAGTGTTTTAAGCTAATGAATGAAATGTTTGAGACTATGAACCTAGGACACCTAAGAAGACAACTGATAAATAGTGCGTGTTTTTAGGGACACAAACACAAAGATTAGGACACAAAAAGACTGCTGCGATATAGTGGTCCATGAGATAGAGAAACACACACATCAAGACACATACGAAGACAACTGGTATATCGTGGTTAAGGAGACACACAAACACACTAACACACACACAAGAACACGACTCAAGACATCACCCATCCACACAAAAACAAGATGGGAAGAAAAGAGGGATAGTAGCATAAGAAGAGAAGTAAGAAAAAGGAAGAAAGAGAGGAAAACAACAGAAGAGCAGAGAAGCCTCCAAATATGCAAAAATCAGGGCTTAAAACACGTACAACTGGGATATCGTGGTTCAGACGACACAAAAAAACATCTCAAGACATCACTTATAAACACACAAACAAGCTTAAGTATAAGTAAGCCGAAGACATAAAAGAGACATAAAAAAAGACAATTGGGGCACCGTGGTTAAGAAGACAGGCAAACAACATACTAAGACACACAAGAAAACAACTCAAGACATCACTTATAAACACACCAACAAGCCTAATTATAAGTAAGACGAAGACAGAAAAGACATAATAGAGAATAGTTGGGACACCGTGGTTAAGAAGACAGGCAAACAACATACAGAGACACAAGAAAACAACACAAGACATCACTTATAAATACACAAACAAGAATAACTATAAGTAAACCGAAGACAAAAGACATAAAAGAAGACAACTGGGATACCGTGGTTAAGAAGACAGGCACAAAACACACTAAGACGCAAGAAGACAACTCAAGACATCACTCGTCCACACACAAACAAATCTAAGTAAACAAAGAGGCGACACACACCGATGTTAAACTCCTTATTCTACTTTTCCTTTTCCTTCCCCCTCCTCCTCCTCCTACACTTCTTTTTCTTTTTCTTTTTCTTCTTCTTCTTCTTCTTCTTCTTCTTCTTCTTCTTTGTCTTTTTCTTCTTCGTCTTTTTCTTCTTCTTTTTCATAATTTTCTTCTTCTTCTTTTTCATCATCTTCTTCTTCTTCTTCTTCTTCTTCTTCTTCTTTTTTTCATCATCTTCTTTTTCATCATCTTCTTCTTCTTCTTCTTCTTCTTCTTCTTCTTCTTTTTTTCATCATCTTCTTTTTTTCATCATCTTCTTTTTCATCTTCTTCTTCTTCTTCTTCTTCTTCTTCTTCTTCTTCTTCTTCCTCCTCCTCCATGACCACCATTACAACACTGCACGGGTCTTGATGCCCAAACATTTACAAGTCGTTTCCATTATGGTCTCCTGGCCTCACTGACGACCCTCCCCGCGCCACGCCCTCCACGACCCTCCACGACCCAAGGCACCGCTGGTCGACCCTTCAAACGACCAACTGAAGACCGGACGACAACAATAATGTCACAGCTGTCCGTCAACCAGCGCCATTGTCACTTTGTTGATGGCGTATTGAGAGCTATAACACACATACACATAGATAGATAGATAGATAGATAGATAGATAGATAGATACAGATAGATACACATAGATGGATAGATAGATACAGATAGATACACAGATGGATAGATAGATACAGATAGCTACACATAGATGGATAGATAGATACAGATAGATACACATAGATGGATAGATAGATTGACATATAGTTTATTGGCCACAGTATGCAGGTATAAATGGTGATATCACACACACACACACACACACACACACACACACACACACACACACACAGATAGATAGATAGATAGAGAGATAGATGGATGGATAGATAGATATAGCTTATAGAGTATAGACCACAGTATGCAGGTATAACTGTTAATATTACACACACACACACACACACACACACACACACACACACACACACACACACACACACACACACACACACACATTATAACATCCTGATTAACTATACTTTTTTTTACCTAAAGTTAACAACCTAACCTTACCATTAACAACCAAACCTAATCTTACCTTACCAAACCTAACCTAACAAACCCTAACCTTACATAACGACCTTCCCATCATATGCACAACCATTCCTACATCTAAAGGCTAAGATGACAAGGTGGTGGTGGTGGTGACTGTAATGATGGTGGTAGTGATGGTGGAAGTAGTAGTAGTAGTAGTAGTAGTAGTAGTAGTAGTAGTAGTAGTAGTAGTAGCGGTTGTGGTGTTTCCTGACATCCCACTGGTTACCGTAATATAGCGAAGAGCCCCACACAAACCAAAGCGATATTCTATGGCTGTGTGTTACGTGTGTTCCATCCATCAGCCGTATGCCTTGTTTTGCTCCGAGTTGGGAAGGGAAACACGAGGGAAGGAGGAGGAAAAGGAGCGGAAACATCACAACAAACTTCCCTCATCCCAGCGTCGCCACCACCTCCTCCTTTCCGTAAACAGGTGGTATGTGTGTGTGTGTGTGTGTGTGTGTGTGTGTGTGTGTGTGTAGCTGTCACTCTAGTTTCTCCGTCTGTCAGTCACCCAGTCGTGCTTGTCTGGTTATGATTTGTCTGTCTGTCTGTCTGTCTATGTATTTATCCATCTATCTATCTGTGTCTCTCTTTATCTATTTCGTTCTGTTCTCTCTGCATATAAATGTCTGTCTGTCTCCTATTACCTGCTTCTCTGTCTGTCTGGCTGTTAATTTGTCTGTCTATCTGTCTGTTTAACTCCATAATACCCCCCCTTTACCTCTCTCTCTCTCTCTCTCTCTCTCTCTCTCTCTCTCTCTCTCTCTCTCTCTCTCTCTCTCTCTCTCTCATTCACACCCGACCTCTGCTGAGAGAAGGTCGTGACCTCACCCCGCTGCGCCCCACAACATCGCTTGCCCTGTGTTTTCGTCGTGCTCTTGGGCGTTTGTGTGTTCTCGCTTGTGGACCTTGTGTGTTGCCTGTGATTTCCCGACACGTGTTTGGTGTGTGTTCGCTTGTGGTTTCTGCCTGCGGTTGCCTCTGTGATTTGTGTTTCCGGTGTTTTTGCGTGTGATCTGGCTGTCTCCGGGTGTTCTGCGTGGGGTTCAGAGTGATTCAAGTGTGTTGTGTTTCCGGTGTTTTTGCGTGTGATCTGGCTGTTTCCGGGTGTTCTGCGTGGGTTTCAGAGTGATTCAAGTGTGTTGTGTTTCCGGTGTTTTTGCGTGTGATCTGGCTGTTTCCGGGTGTTCTGCGTGGGTTTCAGAGTGATTCTAGTGTGTTTCAGAGTGATTCAAGTGTGTTGTGTTTCCGGTGTTTGTGCGTGTGATCTGGCTGTTTCCGGGTGTTCTGCGTGGGTTTCAGAGTGATTCAAGTGTGTTGTGTTTCCGGTGTTTTGCGTGTGATCTGGCTGTTTCTGGGTGTTCTGCGTGGGTTTCAGAGTGATTCAAGTGTGTTGTGTTTCCGGTGTTTTTGCGTGTGATCTGGCTGTTTCCGGGTGTTCTGCGTGGGTTTCAGAGTGATTCAAGTGTGTTGTGTTTCCGGTGTTTTTGCGTGTGATTTAGCTGCTTCTAAGTGTACTGCGTGGGTTTCAGCCAGAGCGTTTTGAGTGTGCTGTTTTGTTTCCGGTGTTTTTGCGTGTGATTTGGCTGTTTTCGAGTGTTCTGCGTTTCGAGTGTGTTGTGTTTCCAGTGCTTTTACGTGTGATTTGGATGTTTATAGTGCTCTGCGTGGGTTTCAGAGTGTTTTGAGTGTGCTGTTGTACTTCCGGTGTTTTTGCGAGTGACTTGAGGGTGTTTAGTCGTGCTTGTGCTTGGGTTTCTGAGTGTTTCGTGTGTCCTGAGTGACTTTGTGTTCCTGAGTGTCTCACGCGTGATTTGGGTGTGTCGACAACCCACCTTTGAATTCCTGAGGATTCAATCTGCTCCTCCTCATTACACCCTCTTTAAATCCCCTAGAGGATTAACCCTTCCTACACCCCTTTCCCTCCCCTCACCTAAGCCCCCCCCCCACACTCGCTCACCTCACATCGCTTGGCTGCTCCTCCTCCCCTCGAGGATTAGCCCTTCCTACTCCTCCCTCACCTCCACATATTTCTAAGCCCTTCCCCTCACTCACCTTACCTCACATCCTATTTACCCATCCTTTCACCCACCTTACCTCGCCTCTTTCTTAACCTTTCTTGTTCTCACACCTCACTCACCTCACACCCCTGCCTCCTCCTCCTCTCTCCCACTTACCTCCTTTCCCAAACTCCCTCTCACTCATCTCACCTATTTCATAACCCTCCATGAGCTCACCCACCTCACTCACCTCCCTTTCCCCTCTTTACTCACCTCACATCCCTTCCTAATCCTCCTCTCTCCCACCTCACCTATTTACTAACCCTCCTTGATCTCACACACCTCACTCACCGCCTCTCTTTCCCCTCTTTACTCACCTCACATCTCTTCCTCCTCCTCTCTCCCACCTCACCTATTTCCTAACCCTCCTTTATCACACACACCTCACTCACCGCCTCCTTTCCCTTCTTTACTCACCTCACATCCCTTCCTACTCCTCTCTCTCCCACCGCACCTATTTACTAACCCTCATTGATCTCACACCCATCTCTTTCCCCCTCTTTACTCACCTCACATCCCTTCCTACTCCTCCTCTCTCTCACTTTTCCTCCATTACTAAACTACCTCTAACACACCTCACCATCTTTCCTAATCCCCTTAACTCTGTGTTTTTATCTCTTTCATTTCCGCTAAGATGGCGCCTAAGAAGTTCAGTACTTGTAAAGGGAGCTTCTCAGCTCACTTTTTTTACAGGGCGTTCTGTTGTCTGTCGACTGTGTCTCTCCAGGCAGCATCTCGAAACAAGACTGCAGGAGCAGGAAGAGAAGATGGAAGCAGGCCAGAATAAAATAATAGAGCTTTCTCTCACCAGGCAGCATCTCGAGACAAGACTGCAGGAGCAAGAAGAGAAGATGGAAGCAGGTCAGAATAAAATAATAGAGCTTTCTCGCACTGTTGCCTCCTTGCAGGAATTCATCCAGGCTAACGTTGCTGTGGTGCCAAACCCTTCTCCAACCGCCCCCTTGCCCTCAGCGGTACCGTCGACACCAGCGGACAACACCACGCAACGGGAGGATGCTAGTGGCACTGACCATGATGGCTTCACCGTCGTGAATGGAGGAGCCAAGCCAGCCAGACAAGCGATTTATCCTGTTCATTGCTTCAACAGGTTTGCCATTCTGGAGGAGGAGGACGAGCAGGAGAGCACCTTCCTGGTGGGTGACTCCATGATTCGCCAGCAGGTCGTTGAGTTCTGCGGCAGAGTTCCTCGTCGAAGACGGAACTATTGCTATCCTGGTGCTGGGATCGACGACATAACTGCTGCTCTTGAGGAGATCTCCCCCCAGGCTACTAATGATTCACTGTTTGTTATTCACACAGGTACGAACGACGTCACCACGACCCGGTCTGAGGAACTCCTGGAGAAGTACCGTAGGCTCATCCAGCAGTATAAGACTAAATCCCCTAACATTTTGATTTCAGGAATTCTACCACGGACTTGGGCGGAGAGCGACTTTTTCAGTAAGGCCTTCAGCCTAAACAACCGCTTACAGACTCTTTGTAGGGAGCTTGACGTGGAGTTCCTAAACGCATGGGACAATTTCTATGGACAAAATGAGCTCTTTCACAGGGACGGATTGCACCTTTCTCCCATCGGGGCAGCCAGACTCGGAAGGCTCCTCAACGAAGCAGTGCGTGTCATCCGAACAAAAAACGAGTCACGGCCACGTCCCTCCACCCCGCCCGTGTAAATAGACGCCGTGCATCACAACAAACCCGTAACCGTGATCCCGCAAGTACCACCACCTCTATTACCAGGCCTCTAGATAACTTAAAAATCCTTAGTTTCAATGCGCGTAGCCTAAGAAACAAATTTGATGAACTGAGATGTCTTGCTTTAACAGAAAATTTTGACATAATTGCTATAACCGAAATATTTAACGACACCACAAATATTGATTTAAGTTCCGAATACAACATAGATGGCTACAGACTCTTCAACAAAGATCGTGTAAACCGTAGAGGCGGTGGCGTCGCCCTTTATGTCAAAAGCTATTTGCAACCCACTGACAAAACACCTGGAAACAGTAACGTTGAACATTTGTGCGTGCGAGTAAACATTGCAAAAGTCAACTTAAATATATCTGTCACCTACAGACCTCCCGGGCAATCACTCGATGACGACCTTGAAATGTACAGCGTCTTAAGGCAGTCACTTAATAACAGCGACTCACTGATATTAGGAGACTTTAACCTCCCCCATATCGACTGGGCGACACTGTCAGGTACAGAAGGCGAGTCACATAGAATGATCGAATTTCTAGAAGAAAATTATCTAAGCCAAATGGTTTCTGAGCCAACTCGACAAAATAATATACTCGACCTTGTTATAACAACCCAAGATAACCTAGTCAGTAGTGTCACGGTAGGAGAACACCTCGGTTCTTGCGATCATAAATTAGTGCGCGTCGACATTAAAGCTCAATCATCAGTGACTGAAAATAAAGTAAAGGTGCCCAATTTCAAAAGAGCTAACTTCGTAGAAATCCGACATAAACTAACAGAAATACAACTATCAGATGACGGCAACGTAGAGGAAGCCTGGCTAAGCCTTAAAAATCACTTACTCACTCAGCAGAACACATTCGTCCCCTTGTGCGAGAAGCGAATTAACACTAATAAAAGCCCACCGTGGTTTAATAGCGAAATTAAACAATCAGTCAATGAGAGAAAATTGTTTTACAGGTTAAAGAAAGAACAAAGCACGCCCGAAAACATTAGACTTTATAATGATGCCAGGCGACGAGTAAAAGACTAGTATGTCAGGCCAAGCCTAGGTACGAAGAAAATATTGCAGCCAACTGTAAAATAATCCGAAATCTTTCTTCAGTTACATAAACAACAGAAAGGCGATCAAAAGTGGTATTGGACCTTTAACAAACAGCGACGGTGCACTAGTGACTGACAGCCAACACATTGCAAACCTCTTAAACAATTACTTTTCCTCGGTGTTTAATACTAACAGTCTTCCTCTCGCTACCACCAACACCAGTACTATTGTAAATCTCGAGCATGCATTGCCTAATTTTGAAATAACAACCGATGAAGTCCTTAAAGCTCTCCATTCACTTAAAACAAATAAAAGTCCTGGACCTGACAAAGTATATCCAACTCTGCTGAAAGAAACAAAGAGCGAAATACTCTCCTCCCTCACAACCGTATTCAATATGTCCTTGCGACAAGGCATCGTCCCTTCAGATTGGAAAAAGGCTAACGTGACACCGATTTTCAAGAAAGGAGACGAAAAGTACCAGGTAATTACAGGCCCATTAGTCTAACTTCGGTTGTAGGTAAGCTACTTGAGGGCATAATTAGAGACAAAATTGTGAATTACCTTGAAAGCCACTCATTGATTGGGGACTCACAACATGGCTTCCGAAACAAAAGATCCTGCCTATCAAACCTATTAACCTTTTATAACGACCTCTTCACTGTTTATGACGTAACCAAATCACTGGACGTAGTCTATCTTGATTTCCAGAAAGCGTTTGATAAAGTCCCGCATCATAAATTACTTTACAAATTAAAGCAAATAGGTATTGACGGTCAAGTAAACCAATGGATCGCGAATTGGTTGAGCAACAGACAACAAAGAGTAGTGATCGACGGATTTAACTCAGAGTGGGCGCCTGTCACTAGTGGCGTCCCTCAGGGCTCGGTCCTTGGCCCAGTGCTCTTCATTATTTACATCAACGACGTGGATGTTGGACTCAATAACCGCATTAGTAAATTTGCAGACGACACAAAGATTGGCAACTCGGTTCTCACTGACGAAGTCAGGCAAAGCCTCCAAGAGGATTTGCACAAAATTTCAGCTTGGTCGGATAGATGGGAGATGCCCTTTAACGTAGACAAGTGCCAGGTCCTTCAAGTTGGAACGAGGAATAAAAAGTTCGAATACGAAATGCGCGGCGTTAAACTCAAAAGCGTTCAATGCGTCAAAGACTTGGGGGTCAAAATCGCGTCAAACCTCAAATTCTCACAGCAATGCATCGATGCAGCAAATAAAGCGAACAGAATGTTGGGCTTCATTAAAAGAAACTTTGTATTCAAGAATAAAGATGTAATACTCCCGCTCTACAACAGTTTAGTCAGACCCCACTTGGAATATGCGGTACAGTTTTGGTCTCCCCACCATGCAAAGGATATTGCTAAATTAGAAGGTGTTCAGCGTCGGGCAACGAAAATGATCCCTTCCTTGCGCAACAAATCCTACGAAGAAAGGCTTTCTACCCTTAACATGTTCTCTCATGAGAAACGTCGCCTCCGAGGAAAACTGATCGAATGTTTTAAAATACTTAATGGTTTCACGAATGTAGACAGATCAACATTGTTTATGATCGATGACACTTTGCGCACGAGGAACAATGGCGTAAAACTCAGATGTAGACAAGTAAATTCAGACTGCACCAAATTTTTCTTCACCAACGTTGTAGTGCGAGAATGGAATAAGCTTCCACCGTCAGTGGTCCAGTGTAACACGATTGACTCCTTCAAAAATAAGCTCGACCGTCACTTCCTTCAACTTAATATCAACTAGAGTAGAAATGCAACGTTTTGGAGTCTTCTGATTAATGTAAAATCACTTAGGTTTAAGGACAGACCACCAAGTCTGGACCATGGGGTCTGTGTGGTCTGATTTTCTATGTAAATCTATCTATGTAAATCTCTCTCTCTCTCTCTCTCTCTCTCTCTCTCTCTCTCTCTCTCTCTCACCTATGTAGTCTGTTTTTAGGCCTTCGTTGAATCTAAGCTCTCAAGACACTAAATTTTACGTTATCACAAACGGAAGGAAGGAAGGAAGGAAGGAAGGAAGGAAAATGAAGGGAAGGAAGTAGGAAAAAGAGGGAGGTAGGCAGTCAAGCTCTCAACACACTTTGACAAACGTAACACCAAAGAAAAGAAGGAAGGAAGGAAGGAAAGAAAGAAGGGAAATGGAAGAAAGGAAGGAGGGAGGGAAAAGAAGGGGGTGGCAGTCAAGCTATCAACACATTTAGACAAACACAACACCAAAGAAATGAAGGAAGAAAGGAAAATGGAACAAAGGAAGGAGGGAGGGAAAAGAAGGGGGAGGCCGTCAAGCTCTCAACACACTTAGACAAACACAACACCAAAGACATGAAGGAAGAAAGGAAAATGGAACAAAGGAAGGAGGGAGGGAAAAGAAGGGGGAGGCCGTCAAGCTCTCAACACACTTAGACTAACGTAACACCAAAAAAAGGAAGGAAGGGAGGAAGGAAGGAACATGGTACAGTGGAAGGAGGAAGGGAAAAGAGGGGGAAGTAGTCAAGCTCTCAACACAGTAAGACAAACGTTACCAGCAGTCAAGCTCCCAACATTTGCAAACACACTAAGGCTCTTCATCTCATCAACTCTCCTCCTCTAACTGACAGTCTTCTACCTCTAAAATCCGCCGCCACATTGCCTCTCTTTCTATCTTCTATCGATATTTTCATGCTGACTGCTCTTCTGAACTTGCTAACTATATGCCTCCCCTCCTTCCTGCGGCCCCGCTGCACTCGACTTTCTACTCTAGCTCATCCCTACACTGTCCAAACCCATTATGCAAGAGTTAACCAGCATCTTCATTATTTCATCCCTTACACTTTTACACTCTGAAAAGTCTCAAACAACCTTCTTTTGTGTGTATTTTCTCCTGCCTATGACTTCAATTCCTCCCGAAATTGACCTGTCTTTTGGCCACCCTTCTAAACTTAATTTTTTTTATATAGGGGCAGTGAGTAGAGGGTTTCTTTCTTTCACTATTATTTTTTTTGCCCTTGAAATGCATCTTTTACTGTAAAAAAAAATCAGGCAAAGGTTATCCCCGGCCTGGCTCTCGACACACTAACTAAGGGAAAATTATGACGGCGACGCTTCTTGTAAACACGGAGACAATTAATATTAAACTCCGGGACAAAAATAAATATACGAGTTAATGTTTAAAGGCGCACAGGTAGCAGCCGGGTTCTGTCCACACCTGCACAGACACACACACTTTCCGGGACACACAAAACTGCAGACAAACAATTTATTTCAGTGCTCACGTCCGAGGAATCAAGAGAACAAGAATTAAATTAGAATATAAACTGATGGATGAGAGTATAAGGGGAAGGCCTCGAGATAGATAGATAGATGGAATGTTAAATGTATAGATAGATAAATAGATAGATAGACAGAGAGAGAGAGAGAGAGAGAGAGAGAGAGAGAGAGAGAGAGAGAGAGAGAGAGAGAGGCCTACATAACAATTACTATTCCTACCGTGACAAAGTTTAATGTTGCTGTTGTTATTGTTGTTGTTGATGCATTTCTTTTTTATCTTTTATTTTCATCATTTCTCCTTAACTCTCTCTCTCTCTCTCTCTCTCTCTCTCTCACGTCACAGCTGATGATCATTGTATAAAAGGTGTATAACGCAGTATGGCCACACGTAAGACAACAGAGACCAAACATTACAAAGGAAAAGCAAGAATCAACGTCAGTAAAAGTGGAGAGCAAACAGACCAGAACGACCAAAGAGAGAGATGGATATGGAGAAAGACTGCCAGCGGGTGTGTGTGTGTGTGTGTGTGTGTGTGTGTGTGTGTGTGTGTGTGTGTGTGTGTGAGGGGGGCGTGGAATGGAAACGGCGTGTAATGCGGCGATGGTAGCTGATACGGCGGAACAGATGAGGTGGGAAAGGCAGAGAGAGTGGCGGGATGAGTGGCGGCGTGAGTGAACCAGCAGGACGCGGGGTTGGTGCTCTCAGCCGCTTCCTTCCACCCTCACATCAACTGTTTCCAAAGGCCAAAAAGGAGATTAGTCGGGTTCTCGTGAGTGTTTCCTTTGGTTCCTGGCACAGAAGAAGGCTCAGACTACCACCGGGGCCGTAAAACTACCCCTGGAAATGCCTAGAACTTGTACGAAAGCCTTGTCAAATGTGTGTTCCTGGGAGCCCAAATATTAATGAATGCGACCTCATGATACACACACACACACACACACACACACACACACACACACACACACACACATAGGGCCAGTTGCTTCCTCCGAACGTTGGTTAGCTGCGGGAAATTGCGGACTTCAGCGGGTCGTGTTATGCATGCCTCTGATAACCGATAAACAGCTGAAGTAGTAAGGGTCGTCTTAAACATTTCAGCGCCCTGGCACACACATTTGACAAGGCATTAATAGGAGGTTTGAGTATTTCCAGCGGTAGTTTTATGACCCTGGTGGTAGTGTGGCCATTCTTCTGTACCATGAACGTAAAGAAACACTCATGAGAACGCGTTTAGATGATACAGTATTAGTAACAGATAGTGACAGAAGTGAGGGTCATATTATTAAACACTTCGTCCCTCAAGCACACACACATGTAGCAGTTTCATTTCGTACGAGTAGTGGAACTTTCCATGGATAGTTTTATAACCCTGGTGGCAGTGAGGCCATTCTTCTGTACCATGAACGTAAAGAAACACTCATGGGAACGCGTTTAACCTCTTTATTGGCCTTTAGAAAGAGTTGATATAAGAGAAAGAAGCGTCTCAGAAACCGACCTAAGAATCTCAACCCAGGAACTGCAGACGGCCTCCTACAGACTCATGTTCTTAGGCTCTTAGAAGTAGACCTAAAACTGTTAATGGGAAGAGTGGTAACCAGGAACTGTAGAAGTGATAAAAGTGATAGTAATGTAGTAGTAATATAGTGAGATAGTAACTGTAGAAGTGATGAAAGTGACAGTAATATAGTAAGATAGTAACTGTAGAAGTGATGAAAGTGACAGTAATATAGTAAGATAGTAACTGTAGAAGAGATGAAAGTGACGGTAATATAGTAAGATAGTAACTGTAGAAGTGATGAAAGTGACGGTAATATAGTAAGATAGTAACCGTAGAAGAGATGAAAGTGACAGTAATATAGTAAGATAGTAACTGTAGAAGAGATGAAAGTGACAGTAATATAGTAAGATAGTATATAACTGTAGAAGTGATGAAAGTGACAGTAATATAGTAAGATAGTATATAACTGTAGAAGTGATGAAAGTGACGGTAATATAGTAAGATAGTAACTGTAGAAGTGATGAAAGTGACGGTAATATAGTAAGATAGTATATAACAGTAGAAGTGATGAAAGTGACGGTAATATAGTAAGATAGTAACTGTAGAAGTGATGAAAGTGACAGTAATATAGTAAGATAGTAACTGTAGAAGAGATGAAAGTGACGGTAATATAGTAAGATAATAACTGTAGAAGTGATGAAAGTGACAGTAATATAGTAAGATAGTAACTGTAGAAGTGATGAAAGTGACGGTAATATAGTAAGATATTATATAACTGTAGAAGTGATGAAAGTGACAGTAATATAGTAAGATAGTAACTGTAGAAGTGATGAAAGTGACAGTAATATAGTAAGATAGTAACTGTAGAAGTGATGAAAGTGACGGTAATATAGTAAGATAGTAACTGCAGAAGTGATGAAAGTGACGGTAATATAGTAAGATAGTAACTGCAGAAGTGATGAAAGTGACGGTAATATAGTAAGATAGTAACTGCAGAAGTGATGAAAGTGACGGTAATATAGTAAGATAGTAACTGTAGAAGTGATGAAAGTGACAGTAATATAGTAAGATAGTATCTGTAAAAGTGATGAAAGTGACGGTAATATAGTAAGATAGTAACTGTAGAAGTGATGAAAGTGACAGTAATATAGAAAGACAGTAACTGTAGAGGTGATAAAAGTGACGGTAATATAGTAAGATAGTAACTGTAGAAGTGATGAAAGTGACGGTAATATAGAAAGATAGTAACTGTAAAGGTGATAAAAGTGACGGTAATATAGAAAGATAGTAACTGTAGAAGTGATGAAAGTGACGGTAATATAGTAAGATAGTAACTGTAGAGGTGATAAAAGTGACGGTAATATAGAAAGATAGTAACTGTAGAGGTGATAAAAGTGACAGTAATATAGTAAGATAGTAACTGTAGAGGTGATAAAAGTGACGGTAATATAGAAAGATAGTAACTGTAGAGGTGATAAAAGTGACAGTAATATAGTAAGATTTTAACTGTAGAAGTGATGAAAGTGACAGTAATATAGAAAGATAGTAACTGTAGAAGTGATGAAAGTGACAGTAATATAGAAAGATAGTAACTGTAGAAGTGATGAAAGTGACGGTAATATAGTAAGATAGTAACTGTAGAAGTGATGAAAGTGACAGTAATATAGAAAGATAGTAACTGTAGAAGTGATGAAAGTGACGGTAATATAGTAAGATAGTAACTGTAGAAGTGATGAAAGTGACAGTAATATATAAAGATAGTAACTGTAGAAGTGATGAAAGTGACAGTAATATAGAAAGATAGTAACTGTAGAAGTGATGAAAGTGACGGTAATATAGTAAGATAGTAACTGTAGAAGTGATGAAAGTGACGGTAATATAGGAAGATAGTAACTGTAGAAGTGATAAAAGTGACAGTAATATAGTAAGATTTTAACTGTAGAAGTGATGAAAGTGACAGTAATATAGTAAGATAGTAACTGTAGAAGTGATGAAAGTGACAGTAATATAGTAAGATAGTAACTGTAGAAGTGATGTAAGTGACAGTAATATAGTAAGATAGTATATAACTGTAGAAGTGATGAAAGTGACAGTAATATAGTAAGATAGTAACTGTAAAAGTGATGAAAGTGACAGTAATATAGTAAGATAGTATATAACTGTAGAAGTGATGAAAGTGACGGTAATATAGTAAGATAGTAATTGTAGAAGTGATAAAAGTGACAGTAATATAGTAAGATTTTAACTGTAGAAGTGATAAAAGTGACGGTAATACAGTAAAATAGTAACTGTAGAAGAGATAAAGAGGAGGAGGAGTCTGGACCTAAATAACAGGATGGAGACAGGCTGGGGAAGGATACAGACAGGAACTAGTATACGAATAACGTGGTGATGAATGGAACAGACTGAGAAGAGTGTGTACAGCTTAAGAACATACGATTTTTCTGTCACAAGAACTCAAGCAGACAGAACCGACAGGAAAATAGGTTGAGAGGTGAAATCAGAACCTTTACCGGAGCAGGACGAGTATGCTGATTTTAAAGAGCTGGATAACGTTTGGGAGGGAATTTGTACTGTGGTAGCTAATGATTCTCTCTCTCTCTCTCTCTCTCTCTCTCTCTCTCTCTCTCTCTCTCTCTCTCTCTCTCTCTCTCTCTCTCTCTCTCTCTCTCTCTCTCTCTCAAAGCAGAAAGACTTTATTGTGCATTCGTGAAAAACAGGATAGACGATGAGGAAGAGGAGGAGGAAGAGGAGGAGAAGGAGGAGGAGGAGGAGAAGGAGGAGGAGGAGGAAGAGCAAGAGGAGGAGGAAGAGAAGGAAGAGGAGGAGCAAAAGGAGTTGGAGGAGGAGGAGGAGGAGGAGGAGGAGGAGGAGGAGGAGGAGGAGGAGGAGGAGGAGGAGAAGCAAGAGGAAGAGGAGAATAAAAAATGATGACGATGATGCCTTATAAATTATCCAAGAGATCCTAACTGATATGCAAGAGAGATGAAAAATCGATGTAAATAAACAAGTCGTGGACGCGTCACTCCTTCACTCTGTTCACGGGCTGTCCTCGGCAAATTGAGCCCCGCGCGCCGGCCCGTCAGCGGCGACACCTGTTATAATACCTGTGAACACCATTACGCGAACACACCTTAGTCGGGAAAGCCAGGTGGACATGCAAGATATTTGTTTTTTTTTACAGTAGAGGAAGCAGCTAAAGCAAAATTAAATGAGAAACAAAAAAAAAAAAAAAAACGCTAGTCCCAGTTCCTACTTAGTATATAAGAAAGTATCAATGAGTGGCCAAAAGAGAGGTCAAAGAGAGGTAAAGTTGGAGGCATAAGCTATAGCTGCGCGTGGCCTCGGTGCTCATCTCCGTCACATTAACCCTTGAGCCTGTGGTGAGAGGATAAATGAAATAATTGTGCGTAGTTGTGCTAATATACGATTCTTCTATTTATCATAATATGCAGCCTTGTCAATTTAAGATCTTTCTGATTATTTTCCTCCTCCTCCTCCTCCTCCTCCTCCTCCTCCTCCTCTTCTTCTTCTTCTTCTTCTTCTTCTTCTTTCCCTCAGCGCACCGACACAACAAACTTCTTTTCCTTCATTTCCGAGACCAAGTAAAGAAGAAAGAAAAAAGAAGCACAGTTTTCACATCTCTTCGAACGCGCGTCTTTGTTAATCTAAGTTCTGCCGGATCCAACGACTTCTCGGTCATTCTTTTCCTCCTCTTCTTCCTCTTGTTGTTGTTGTTGTTGTTGTTGTTGGTGGTGGTGGTGGTGGTGGTGGTGATGTTCTTGTTGTTGTTGTTGTTGTTGTTGGTGGTGGTGGTGGTGGTGGAGTTCTTGTTATTGTTTACTTCTTCCTCATTTTATTTTTTTCCCTTTTATTAATCTTCTTCTCTTCATCATCTTTTCTTCTTCTTCTTGATCTTAATTCTTTCTTTCTTTCTTTTTCTTTCTTCTTCCTCCCCTTCTTCCTCTTCTCCTTTTTCTTATCCCTCCCCTTCTTCCTCCTCTCCTCCACCTCCTCCTCTCCTCTCCTCTCCTCTCCTCTCCTCTCCTCTCCTCTCCCCTCCTCTCCTCTCCTCTCCACTTCCTCCTCCTCCTCTATGTACCGACACAGCGGACTTCTTTTCCTTCATTCCCAAGACCAAAGTAAAGAAGAAGAGGAAGAAGAAGAAAAAGGGAAGGGGGAAGTTGTCAAAGTCGGCGGCGCCACCCAAACATATTACTTCCAGGGTTGTTGTTGTTGTTTGTGGTGGTGGTGGTGGTGGTGGCCGCGACGTAATCAAAATATTTCCTTGACTTGCCAACTTGTGTGTGGTGGGGGGGCTCACGACCCTAGCCTGCCCCCTCTCCTTGGCCCCCCTTCCAAGGACTTTAGCCCTCCCCTTCTCTCTTTATCTCTTTCTGTCACTGTCTGTCTGTCTTTCACTTTGTTTTCTGTTCGGGTCTGTGACTTTCTGTTTCTCCGTCTGTTTGTCTGTCTGTCTCTGTCTCTTTCTCTACCCCCCCCCCCCTCACACACACACACTTTATGCCTGACTTTAAGGATGAATACGTACGATTAAACTTGCTTGACGGAATACATGTAGACAAGAAAACACACAAACAGACAAACAAACTACTCAAAACAAACACAAGTTAACTAAAACAAACAGACCATCAAATGAATATCTATACATCCTAAACTCAAAACAACATCAAGAGGAACAATAACAGCAACGACAACAACAACAACAACAGCAGCAGCAGCATCCTCACCCCTCACCCCAATCCCTCCCATCTCTCTCTCTCTCTCTCTCTCTCTCTCTCTCTCTCTCTCTCTCTCTCTCTCTCTCTCTCTCTCCCTCGTCGACACCGGAAGCAATTTAAGACTCGGCTGGTCGTTACTTCGGCCCGAGTTCACGCAGCGACGACTGACTGTTCTCTGGGGGGCAGGAGGCAGAGTGCTGGGCGTAAAGACTCTGGCGGAGGGGACGGGGGGCGCGGGGAAGGGGCGGAAGGAGGGCAGGGAGAGCAGGGAGAGAGAGAGAGGCAGCAACAGGTCGGGGTGGCGGCAGAAGAAACAAGGAGAATGTATACAGGACACGGCATAAAGGAGTACAGTTAGATTAATTAGAGGTTGGACTGAATGCGAGAGGAAGGTGAAGGTTATAGCAAATGACATACTCGATACGTCTTTGAAATAATATAGGAGGGGAAAAGTATAGCAACAGGTTGGGGTGGCGGGAGAGGAAACAGGGGATCATGTATATACGACACGGCATAAAGGAGCACAGTTAGATTAAATAGACCTTGGATTGAATGCGAGTAAAGCGGAAAGGCTATAGGAGATTAAATACTCGTTGTCTATATTAAATACTAGAAGAAAAAGAACAACAGACAAATAGGAATCACATGAAGGAGTATAGTTGATTAAATAGGAAATCTTGAAGTAAGGGCAAGAAGAGAGGAAAGGCTATAGCAGAAAAAAAGTCGTTCCTTCTATGAATTTCAATACGATAAAGAACAGTTGACACATGCACTTCAGCTGTGAAATTAAAAAGACAACGAGGTGCTTGCAACATGAATACTTTACACCCGTTAAACAAAATAGGAAATGTTGAATGTGAGAAGCGAGGAAAGGGTGTAGATGATGAAATAAATGTTCCGTCTGTGAAATTAAACAGGAGAGGAAAAGTAAAGGAACAATAAACCAATGATCTTTAGACACACGTGATATTAAATAGGAAATGTTAAAGTGAATAAAAGAGGAAAGTGAAGGGAATAGCAGATGAAATATTCGCTCCGGCTATTAAGTTACATAAGAAAAGATGAAGAACAGTTATCGAGTGAAAGTCAGCTGTTAAATTAGATAGACAACGGAATTATTGCAACATGAATACCTTAAACACGTTAGATTAAATAGGAAATGCTGGGTTGATCGCAAAAGAAAAGGAAAGGTGTGGCAGATGAAATATTCGCTCCGTCTATGAAATTATACACGAGAAGTAAAAAAACAATAGAAAAATCCACTTCAGATACACGTAATTTAAACAGAAAATGTTGAAATGAATAAAAGAGGAAAGTGAAGGGAATAGCAGATGAAATATTCGCTCCGGCTATTAAATTACATACGAAAAGAAGAAAGAACTGTGACGAGTGAAAGTCAGCAGTTAAATTATAGAGACAACGAAGTGCTTGCAACATGAAACATGAATAGCTACCTTACGCAAGTAATATTAAATAGGAAATATTGGATTGCATGCGAGAGGCGAGGAAAGTGAATGTTATAGATGAAATATTCGTTCCGTTTATGAAATTATACACGAGAAGAAGTAAAACAACAATAGAAAAATCCACTTCAGACACACGATATTTAAATAGGAAATGTTAAATTGAATAAAAGAGGGAAGTGAAGGTTATATATGAAATAATTCGCTCCGTCTATCAAATTACATACGAAAAGATGAAAGAACAGTTGACGAGTGAAAGTCAGCTGTTAAATTATAGACAACGAGGTCCTTGCAACATGAATAGCTACCTTACACAAGCTATATGAAATAGGAAATATTGGATTGAAAGCGAGAGGCGAGGAAAGTGAAGGTTATAGATGAAATATTCGTTCCGTTTATGAAATTATACACGAGAAGAAGTAAAACAACAATAGAAAAATCCACTTCAGACACACGTTATTTAAATAGGAAATGCTGAAATGAATAAAAGAGGAATGTGAAGGGAATAGCAGATGATATATTCGCTCCGTCTATTAAATTACATACGAAAAGATGAAGAACAGTTGACGAGGGAAAGTCAGATGTTAAATTAAAATGACGAAGACCTTACACACGTTAGATTAAATAGGAAAAGCTGAACTGAATATAAGAGGAAAGGAAGGGTAAGGCAGATAAAGTACTCGTTCCGTCTACGAAATTATATACGATTAGAAAAGTAAAAGAACAGGTCGGGGTAGCGAGAGAGGAAACAGGAATTTTATATAGTGAAGGAGTACAGTCGGAAATATAAAAGACTGGACTGAAGGCGAGAGGAGAGTGAAGGCTAAGGCAGATGAAAGAGTCGTTCCTTGTATGAATATAAATACGAGAAAGAACAGCTGGCACATGCACCTCAGCTGTTACGTTAAAAAGACAAGGTAGTGCTTGCAACATGAATACTCTACACGCGATAAATGAAATAGAAAATGCTGAACTGAATGCGAGAGAAAGGGAAAGGGTTTGGGAAATAGATATATACACGAGAGAAGGAAAAAGAACGATAGAGATATGCACCATGGCAATTATATTAAAACAACGAAGTGCTTACAGCATAAATAATGCCTAATAATACCTTTGACACGATAAATCATATATGAAATAATGAACTGAATGCGAGAGGAAAGGAAAAAGTATAGATATGAGAGAGAGAGAGAGAGAGAGAGAGAGAGAGAGAGAGAGAGAGAGAGAGAGAGAGAGAGAGAGAGAGAGAGAGAGAGAGAGAGAGAGAGAGAGAGAGAGAGAGAGAGAGAGAGAATGCCGGCTAGATGTGCCAAGTTTAATTAATGTATTCCGGCCAGCAGTAGCGAGGCTGTGGGGGAGAAGAACGCGTCGGGCAGCAGCAGGGAGCAGGAGAAAGACGGACACAGGTCGGCACTGTCAGACGCTGCCCCCTCTCACATCAACTATTTCCAAAGGCCAAAAAGGGGATGAATCGGGTTCTAATGAACGTTGTTTTTACGTTCGCGATACAGAGGAATAGTCAAACCACCACCAGGGTCATAAAACTCCTGAAGGAAATGCCCCAAAATCTTATGAAAGCCTTATAAAACATGTGAGCTTGGGCGCCGACAGTAGCAGGAGAGCGACAGTCGCATAATTATAAGAACATAAGAACGTAAGGAGTCTGCAAAAGGCGGATATTATTGAACTGAGGGAGTCTTTTATGGCGCATATTCTCAAACATTCGGGGCTTACGAACATGCCTACATTTGACTAGGCTTTCGTAAAGGTTGTGTTATTGTTTCCATGGGTAGTTTTATGAGCCTAGTAATGGTTTGACAAGACATCTGTAACTTCTGCACCATGCGGGTGGAAAATAATCCACGAGAACAAATTAAAAACATACATAGACAAAGAAAAGAGTAAAGCGTGCAAAAAATTACCTTAACATCGCCAGGCCAAGGAGAAGACCAAACCAGACCAGCCATTCCCTATACGACTACAGACACAACTTGCTCTCGGGGTGTCTGTCTGTGTCTTTGAGCAACGTAAAGGCACAAACAACTAAATCATGCAACAATCCGTGAGGCAGGTAGGTGTGTGTGACAGCCTGGGAAGGGGGTGGGAGAGGTACTTTCCTTACGACTAAAGAATAAAGAATAATTTAACTTGTGCAAGGCATAAAGTACCACTAATAGGTAGTTGCCAAATCTTAAGTTCATAAAATACATAGGTACAATACTTTCATTACAAACATAAAACACAATTTTAGGAGATCCACAGTAATTAAACTTACCTGCTTGACATAATTCCAAAGGCATTCTCAACTACCCTTCTTGCCTGTAGTTTCTTACTTCTAGTCTGTAGTTGAAGATACGTTCTTCTTGGCTCGTGTGCCTGCGCTGAAAGGGCTTCATCATCCACGTTCGGAGAGCGAAAGCATCATCGGCCTGATAAGTGACTGGCTTTTTGTCGTTTGGCAGGGATTCAGGATCAGGTAAGCCAATTGTGCTCGCTTCTAGAGTCTTACAGAGTTGCGTGTCAGAAAACAACAACACCATCAGATGAATGACCATAAGCCCCGACGTCCACGTACAGGAATTTATAATCAGCATCCACCAACCCCAACAGTACAATGGAGTGGAATCCCTTAGTTGAGGTATAGAGACCCGCCTGAGGGAGGACACATTATGGCCACCTGTTTGCCATCCAGGGCACCCATGGTGTGGTGAAAGTCCCACCGGCTTGAAAACTCTTTGGCAACCTTCTTCCATTCCTCGGGATTTTCAGGGCATGGCATTACTTCTTCCAAGTACTCGCTGATTATTGCCTCACAGGTCTCTGGAATGATCTTGCTTATTGTGTTAGGGGCCGTTCTTAAAGCACACGACAGACTCTTGCAGCTGTCTCCTGTAGCAAGATAACGTAGTGTTATTGCCAGGCGCATCCCAGGTTCAAGTGCCTTTCTCCAGAATGTGTCCTTCTTCTCAATCCTATGCGTAATCCTTGAGACCACTTCGTCAAACACTTCTTTGGGCATCCGCAGGTAGTTCCTATAGCTTTTGGTATCTTCGAGAGAGAGTTCTTGGACTAAATGATCATAATGGCCAAACTCATGTCGCCTCAAAAGCCACTGCCTCGTCCAGTACGACCTCTTCTTTTGCTTCTTTCTTATTTTTTTCCCGCAGTTTCATTAAGACATGATCTGTCTGGATCTCCTCTGCTAGAAGGTCCAACTCCAATTGTAACAATTCTATTTCAGGGCAAGGCGACAGCATCCCGCACTCGTGAAATCTCTCACTCTCAGGAACAGACGTAATATTTGGAATGAAAGGAAAATGCTCGACCTTCTCCATCTCGTAATTTACAGCGAAGTCACGGCGGAGTCACAGTGGTGTTTCAGCGGTGTCGCACTAGTTGCAGCGGTGTTACAGCGTGCAAAAATGCCCTTAACATCGCCAGGCCAAGGAGAAAACCAAACCAGATAAGTGGACGAGTAGTGACGTCACCCTTTCCCCCTCTCTCTTAAAGGAAGGCCAATGATCGGAGTGACAAAAAAGGGCATTCGGTATAAGTCATTCGTGATAGATAATGCAAGACAATAATGGAAACTCAATCAGTAAATGGATAAGTATTGCCACCATCCCCTTGCCAGTGATCTAAGCGTCTCAACGGAGCATTGGGTCTGAGCGAATCGTGTGCAGTCATCCCTATGTAATCTTCCACTGTGTCTTTCGGTCCGTCAAGTGAAGCGAGTCCTGCCGCCATGACCTCCTACAGCAGGGACACAACACGTACGCAGCAGCAGCGCCTAGAGACAAACCAGACTGACAAGACAACTTTGGCGTTGGCTATCCACTTTCTATCTATCTGTCTATCCATCTATCTATAGGTAACATATGAGAGGA